>NC_092582.1:7345000-7645000 GCF_037975245.1 Apostichopus japonicus | reverse complement strand
ACATCGTTAGAAATCGAGAGTCCACAACTGCCATAGAAGGTTTAGCTTCTGATACGCACATACATCTCATTGACGTCATTAGAAAACTACCGAAAGAGGTATTTTAAACCATGTTATACTTATCAATATATATATATATATATATATATCAATATATAAATCATTAATATATCAATATATATATATATCAATATATATATATATATGTTAATATATATATATATATACTATATATTAATATATATACATTAACATATATATATATATATATATATATGTATGTATCTTCTTGTGACTGCCATCTGAATTATAGTATGTGCACATTGATGTTATCTCTATTTGTTAATGTATTATTGTCTTTTATACCTCATTGGAGGATACATAGAGAAAAGAATCTGAAACTGAAACTTGGTTCATGATATCTTTCCTACGCTTAGGAACGCTCGAGAGCATTTTCAAACATATTTATCGACTGTAATTGGATAGTTAGCGATATATTACTGTGTCATGTTTAATATAACAGTCTTTTTTTTTTCTTTCTCAAATTCACTTGTAGAACTTGATCGAACCCATATCGACGTTCCATTACTCCGACCCTAGTGACGCCAGCTGCACTATAGTTAAGCGAAATTTCTACATGGCTAGACAGTCACGTGATTTTTCTCGAGACATAGCATACCTCCTCGATACCGGTGGATGTTGATCACAACATCGTCAGAGATTGCGAAGTGAACTGGGTTGTTGTGAATTTACTGCTCATTCTGAACCAAAACTGTTCTATTAATCGCATATTCAAACTGTTCGTATGTTAATCTGATATATTATTAACTTATTTGAGTAAATTATATATTTATTGATTAATTAATTAATTTATTTATTTATTCAAAGTAAACCTTATGTGCCAAATGTACTAGTACTTCAAATTTAATCTCAATGTTTTCACTTGAAAAAAGTTTATTTTTACTGCATTTATTTTTACATTATTTATATCTAAGATAATATAAAAGATAATGTATTAATGTATATTTGATGAAATACAATACAATGCAAATAGTAATTCAATTTCAAGGGTTTCTGATTTCCTCCTCAGATATAATACAGTATTTATCGTTTAAGTCACCTAACATTCTTCAAGTTTGCGGGGCATAGGTTGTAGGTATAGGCGGGTGAGTTGGGGTGGGGTTGGGGGTTAGGGATCTCGGTCATCTTACGGTCATATGTTTAATGTCGAATTATTTCCGCGATCGTTACAACAAAACTAGCACATATGTGCATGGTAGAACCGATAATGCATATATGTGTACAATATTTAATATAAATGATACACATTATTGATCAGTATTGATTCAACATTATTGATCACCATCATTGTTGATCTCTTTGATAGATATAACTGGCATGAACATCCTCCCACAAACAACAGGACAATTTATTCCATTTGGTTGATAGGACGGCATTTTATGTTGCTTCCTTCACACATATATTCTTGATCAAGTCTAAATATGGCATCAACTAATATTTGTCACTTCGATATAAAGTTTATACATCAGTGTCTCCGCTATCGGAATATTCCTTTTAGACTTTGAAAGCGTTGTAAAAAACCACTGCAGGCGCTTTGAAATGTTTCGGTTAGTTCACTGACATAAAGCCAAGTAGATATAGATATTAACATATAGATATTTGTTTACAGGATAAAACGTCTATGAACGGGAAGTAATATAACGCGGGTGTGGGAAATTACCGGCAAGTTACAAGAAATAGCCAACATTGTAGTCTGAAATTACGGGATGGTGGGAATAGTAAGGGCATTAAAACAAAGACAACCCCTTCTTCCCCACCCCCCCTTCACCCTCGACTTGGAACTTCCATCTTTACTAGAACTCACCCATGTGGCCTTCTAGCTCGAATGAGATCTCAATAATGGGACACTGTTTACATGGTGAGCATTGATGGAATAAATGCACATCCGTAAACAAATATTAATAAGACACAATATAAGTTAGTTCTTTATAAGTAGCTGGAAACTGAAGTTAGTGTTAATGTAGAGGTCTGAACGTGTTCTGGTAGGGTCAGACGGGAGCTGTCCTGGTGTTATTGAAGCCGTCTCCGATGTATGGGATTTGGGGGATCCTCTCTACAAATAAATTAACAATTATGACGTCAAACGAGGCATTTTGAAGCAAATTTAGACTATTAATTATGTCTTAATAAATAAAACTTAACGTAAGATTTTATTAATAAATATTTTGTGTAAGAAGGCGGTAGGGGGGGGGGTGGCTGTGAGGGTACAACCGTATGGCAGTGGTCCACTTCTTACCCGACAGTTTGCAGAAATCCCCCAACTGAACCGGAGGTTGGAACCATGTCCCATGGTCGGTGCCGTCCCATTAGGCAAGCGTTTAACCTTTGTACATGTAGACTGTGTATGACGAAGTTTCGACGTTATATTTCGAAGACTTTTAAGATGCTTTCTTTCTCGAAAATTATATTTTTGATCTTCAAATCTCTCTGTTTTTATATCGACTTTTTAGTAAGATTGTTACTTTTCATGACTAACTTTCCATACAGATACTGCGCCAAAGTGCCTAAGACGTACTGTATATACATGCGTAGACCTAATCACAACTATATTTACACAATTTAATCATAGATGTATAGGAACAGGGGGCAGAGGTATAGTGGAGTGAAGTTTTCTCCCTTTTTTTTTTGGCATTTGCCCTTGGAACTTTGGTCAGATCTGGAGGAATAATGCGACGATCCCAGCTGCATCCAAACATTTGGATCCGTTGCATTTAAGTTCTCAGTCTCATTTCTGATCGCAAAGAATCGCATCCAAGTCAATATAGATAGTTTTTTTTAAGGAAAAGTCGCCCAGGAAAGAATCTGGGCATGAAACCAAACTACCAAACGACTGATCCGCTCTCAACCCCAGTCCCCATACATCGGTACTGTGACTGTGTGATCATCGTCGGGTGTATCACCATTCCCCTCGAAAGGGAACATATACTACACATAATCTTAGCCAAAAGGCCGATATAGATAGTGTCTCGCTACACAAATGGTATAGTATATAATGACAAAAAGCGAGTAGGTAGGGTATATATACTAGTATTGATCGTTTAATACTCAGCTCAGACGTTATCGATCGATCGAAGTTTATACAGTCAGGAGAGCCGGGACTCCGCCGGGCTCGGGGGACAGTGGACACGATCCCCAATTTTGTGAAAACCTTAAAAATGCCTCCTATGGAAATAATAGTATTTTTCCCTTATCATTTTTGGGGGGTGGGGGGGGGGTGGATTCAAAAGTTCCTTTCAAATGGTTATTTAAAAGGTACAATTTTGTTTACTTTTTTTTAAACTGTAAATTTAAAAGTAAATAACGCATATTTTTAATTGTTATGCGGATTATACGGAAGGTCTGTTTGTCAGTTTGCAGTCCCACTGCCCCAACTTTTTACCCCCTCCTTTCCCTCTCCCCAGAATAAACCTCTTCCATTGCCCCTGTAGTTGTTGGTATCTGCGTAACCGTAAAGAACATCACGTCACAAATGACCCATCGGGGGTTACGATAGTTGAACTGAGTGACCGGAGTAATTGCCATTAGTACGGAAATACTAACCACATATATGATTAAATCGAGGTCGATTATATTCAAAACTATCATTATTTATAAACTTATATGCAAATAACTCTCAATTCTCTCTATATGACAAATCTTACCTATAGGCCTAACCTCAAACCAATAATTGCAAGCTAAATCCAGAACCGCCTCATTTGTTTCTATCAGAAATTAGGTTAGACAGCTTTCGTCGAGACTCCTTCATTTGCTCTCAAGTAGACGGGCCTTTGGAGGAGGAGTTATTATAGAGCACATTCATTGGACCCAATTTGAAAGAAGGTAAATTATCTCTTCTTGAACTGGGACACAAACAATATCATATAATCTCTTTTGATGCCTACCCTCTCGTGCTAACCCATTACCCAGTATACCATCGCCACAACAGCCCCATTCGAATGGAAAGTAATTACCTTTTTTTCAAGTGGTAGTGAATTATTCTAAAGCATTCACCTTCTTATCTGGGTATCACTACTGCAGCATGACGTTTCTTGTTTTGTGGAAAAGGAATACAAAACAAGCATCTATTCACTGACAGAAAATCTTACAGACCTGAAATTAGATAACCCACGAAGTCATTTTAACCAAATTATTCCTGCTTCAAAACTGTTATCGTCGCTCGAGAATGCGCTGGTTGGCAGTTTTGTTTAGCTTTCTATCGTATAGTGGAATTCAAAATTGGTACGGAATAAACCTGTGTTTGATAATGTGTATATATATGATTAGAATGTTTGTCAGGAAAACTTAACTTTAATTTATTTCGCTTGAATACTGGATATAGGAGAGGAGTTCTGTGTATTGCCTCTCCGTTGAAGTTTCGGTAAGTATAAATTATAGACATTCAATTTCCGGAAGACGATTTAGACTAGTGTGAATAACAATTTGCAAGTGTACTATTTGAATTAAAAGTGTCAGTTTCGAGGAAATAAAAAAAAAGGTAAGTTTCCTTGGACGATTTTACACCAATGACTTTACACCAATTTTACACTTGGAAGATTTTACACCGATGGACGAGCCAATTAACCCAGTAGTCTTACTGACGTCTGGATTTATTAACGCGAGGAACTGATACACGAAGTATGGGGGTGGGGTGGGGTGGGGGAGGTAGTACTGGACGGCGAGACGAGCAACGTAATAAACGCAAAGGATAACGCATTGACATCCCGATTGGTACCCGCACTTTAATGTATACGAATGTCTGCCCATGATTGTCCAAACGCAATTCTTGTTTTGTACCTTTTGAAGTTCAAGAACTGAGTGTGGACATCAATAGCGGTCATATCATTCCATCACTGAAGCTATTTACAGCCATTGACCTTTGCCAGCCTTTTTACGGGGAATAACCGTGATATCATTTTGACGGAAGTGAACTCAATATGGCTATATCAACCGTGGGTGACTGCTAGCTTCAATTCTATATTGAATGTCATTTCAGAGACACGTGCCATTAAATGTTACTCCAGGCGCGTGTCCAGGGGGGGCGTTGGGGCGCGCGCCCCCAGGATAAGAAAAGGGGGAGAGAAAAAAAGAGAGAAGAAAAAAAGGGAAAAAAGAGAGGGGGGAGAGGAGGAGGAGAGGAAGGAAGGGAAAAGAAAAAGAAGAAAGAGAGAAAATGGAGAAAAGGAGGGAGAAGAACAAAAACGCCAAGACACCGGGAAGAAAAAGAGGAACAGTGACATAATTACAACGCTGATCCATATGATATACACAAGGTAGCCAATGACGGATCGAGGATTTCGGAATGGGCGTGCGCCTCAACCTACCCCTTACACCGACAACTCCATTTTTTGACGTTTCCATTTTTCCTCTCTCACTAAAGTATATATATACTATATATGAATATCATAACGCATGTGTGTGTATGGACGCCTTAAACAATTGTACAATTGTGCGATGAAACAAACTGTGGCTCGACCGAGTCGTCGGGGAACATGACGCATTTCGGTATTAGACCAGGATCTATGTGCGAACTGCACTAGACATATGTCCTTCAATGCAACACTGCCATCCAGAGATATATAGAATATTATACAAACCGACCTGAATGCTATTGTACGGAAGCTTAAAAGTACCATCAACATAAGAAAACTTTGCCCCAATAAGTCAACATTTGTCAGTAAATTGTTTAGATAACAAGATAATATCTTATCAAATATCAGAAAATTTTTGGATTGCTCTGTTGCTTTAACAGAACAACCAAACATTTTTCTGCGAAATGTTCAATTGACAATTTATCAGATCTCGTCAATTCAATGTTTTTCTGAAAATGTTCAATTGTTCACTTCATTCCAACTGAGTAATTCAAACATTTTCTGCAAAATGTTTAATTGACAACTTATCATGCCTCGTCAATTCAACATTTTTCTTAACAATATTTAATTGTTAACTTCATTCAACTGAGCAATTGAGCAACTTTCTGCAATTTTTTTAATTGACAACTAATCGTATCTCGTCAATTCAATATTCTTCTGCAAAATGTTTAATTGTTCACTTCATTCCATCTGAGCAATTCAACAAATTTCTGCAAAATGTTTAATTGACAACTTATCATATCTCGTCAACTCATATCAGTGAGCGTGAAAATGGCGTTCCCAGGATGAACAGCCTCCAAACTGTATATGTGTGTATAGTCATAGGCGTAGGAGCCCAATTTGATTTGGGGGTAGGGGAAATTTTGGAACAATTGCTATCTGGTGCCAGTGGCGGAGATTTCTTGTCAGAAGTGGGGGGGGGGGGGGGGGTTGCAGGCCATTGATGAAATAAAAAGTCATAACTGCTGGCTCACTATCTAAGTGGAGCGCCACCATAAGTTGGCGCGAAGTGCACAAGAATCTTTTGGCAAATATTGCCTCCCAGATTGCAGTAAATGGCACTGCCCAGGCCTTGAAAAGCTGCATTTAACCAGGGGCGTATGCAGGATTTTCCAACCCGGGGGGCGCGTATTACTTTCTACGCGGAGTGCCACCATTGGTTGGCGCGCAGCGTACAAGCAAATTTCTGGTTTTGGTACCCCCAGATCACCGGAAATGGCACTTCTCGGGCTTGAAACTGACCAACCATATGTACACTTTTGCCTGAGAACCAAGTATTTCCAAATACCCTTTTTTCTCATCTATAACCTTTTTGAAGATTGTCACCAGTCACACATCATGTTCGACTTCATCACATATCCTGTGGATCATTGCTTTTGTAGGTGATTCTTCATCGCGGCCCACAGTATCCGTCAGCCCCACTGTTCAGAATTTGAAAATTCACAATTCTCGTGAATAAATTCACTTCAAAACATACCCATAATGTTGCACAAAATATCATCTATGGACAACCGATATAGAAAAAACCTCCTTCAAAACCTAACAGACGGGTCAAAATTGCACGAGTATGATGAAGTATGATGAAGAATGTTGGTTAGGGAATTTTCGAAAATTCAGACCGCAATTAAAACATTTCGTTGATGGAAATAAAAATATACCAGATATTTCCAAAACCGAACACTATACACACATCGACAGTTTTGAGCATGGGCGCAGATCAGTGTTGGATAATGGTGGGGACGCGTGTATGCTCTCTGATACTATCTAAGCGGAGCGCGACCATGGGTTCGCGCGTAGCGTACGATTTTTTGGGCAAATATACCTCCCAGATCGCCGGAAATAACACTTCCCAGACCTAATGATGCTCCTAAACCTCCTTAAGTTTTAGATCTCATGGCTTAGAAATTTGGTTTGGAGAAATACATGGGCGTCTGCAGAAAGAAAATCAGGGGTCAAATAATCCAAGTAGACTTTTGTATATACGATGGGTCTGGGGTCCTCTCCCAGAAAACAAATATAGACTGCCGCAAATGCGATTTCCGTCCTATATTTAACAACTGTGGATACAATACAATAAAATGAGAACTGCTGCATGTCATTTGCACAATGCTGGATCAAACTGCGCCAAAGTTCAATACAGGGGAACTTGAAATGCAGCTATTGGTCAAGACAAATTGGTGGGGACACGGTATATCATGTCCCCACTACTGAAAAAGTTGGTGGGGACGCGTCCCGCTGTCTTCACCAGGATCTGCGCCCATGGTTTGGAGGCTGTTTATCGTGGAACGCCATTTTCATGCTCACTGATATGATGTGATATCTGCTGTTTGCTTTACAAATTCGAATAATTTTGTCACTGTTCCTCTTTCTCTTCCCGTTTTCCCGTATTTTCTACTCCATCCTTTTCTCCTTTTCTCTCTTTCTTCTTTTTCTTTTCCTTCCTTCACCTCGTTGAAGTTGGCAAGTGTATACAGTTCCAAAGCTATTCAACAGCAACAAAACGTTATTTTGTGTATGTCTGTTGTGGGGTGAAGTTAGCGCTATGAGCTACAAGTTCCAATGCGCAAGGTGGGGGAAAGGGGCTAGAAATAATGTGTGGGTCAATTCTAACTCGGTTTTCGGTCGTTAATTGTTGATGTAGCCTACCAGGTAAAAGGTTGACATGACTTTAACAATTTCAAATTCAATAATTTGATTTATTATGCCATTTGGAGCACATAACATAGGCTATAACAGAACATTACTGGCTAAAACTAGGGGGGGTTGATTGTGTGGGCCAACCCCCCCTCTTCAAAAAGTGGGGGGGTTAAAACCCCCCCCAACCCCCCCTGTTTCTCCGCCACTGTCTGGTGCAATGTTTTCCCAGTTTGATCATTATCATATATGATATTATCGGCAGATTTTGTTTCCGGTTTGAATTATTCTTTTACATGAAGGATATGAAAAAAATATCAGATATTTCCGAAACCGAACACTACACACATATACAATTTGGAGGTTGTTCATCCTGGAACGCCGTTTTCATGCTCACTGATATGATGTGATATCTGCTGATTGCTTTACAAATTCGAGTAATTGAAATGAGACTGAAATAAATAACTTTCATCTGTTTATTGTGCAATGCCCCACATTTCGAAAGTTGCAGTTTCAAGTTCATTACACACTGAAGGCTTCGATTTTCTATCTGCCTTCAGTTTAGGGAAGATCTTTGGATTTTCATACCTAGATATCGCTAGATATTGCTTGATATCCATACAGTATAGTGTCCTTGTGGAATTTTTCGGGGGAATTGCAAAATCGGGAGTGGTCACACTCCATGCAGGTAAGTGGCAAACTCTAGACGTCACTAATACACAACCCGATCACTTGTTATCGATGAAGTGGTGTGTTGTCGGATTTTGTCAAGGTCTTGGTACTACGGGCGAGGGTCATTAATTCAGTTTCGTAACACATCGGGAAGCGATAAGAGGGGTGGGGCGTAGGGTTGTGGGGCGCGCGGTTTTCATGCAGATGGGAACAATCTCCAGAAGTGATGGGTGCGTCCCCCCCCCATGATACGCCCTTGGATCCACTACCAGATATTCACAGGAGATGTGCTCAATTTTCCAATCACATGCGGAATTTATTTTTAGATTCATTGTACGAGTTACGGTACTAGGTTTAGGGTAACAATTAGCTTTTAGGTCGGAGTGTATAACATTTTATCTCTGGATGGCAGTGTTGCATCGAAGGATATATATCTAGTGCAGTTCGCATATAGATCCTGGTCTAATACTGAATGTTCGAGACCAGTCACAATTGGTTTCATAGCACAATTGTTTAAGACGTCCATATACACACACACGCGTTATAGACCATATATAGTATTTATATATATATATATATATATATATATATATATATATATATATATATATATATATATATATACATTAGTGAGAGAGAGAAAATTGAAACTTCAAAAATGGAGTTGTCGGTGTAAGGGGTAGGTTGAGGCGCACGCCCCTACCGAAATCCTCGATCCGTCACTGGCTACTCTGTGTATATAATAGGGATCAGCGCTGTAATTATGTTACTGTTCCTCTTCCCGTTGTCTTGGCGTTTTTCTTCTACTCCCTCCATTCTCATTTGCTCTCTTTTCTTTCCTTTTCCCTTCCTTCCTCCTCTTTCTTTTCCCCTCGTTTTTCTCTCCATTTTTCTTACCAGGGGGCGCGCGCCCTCAACCACCCCCCCCCCTGGATACGCGCCTGCTTATTGCATATGCTCATACTGGCAGCTAGGGGTGAGATTCAAGGGTCTTTAAATGCCCCTCGTATAAGTAAGGGGGGGGGTGGGGTGTTAAACTTTATTGTTAATATCCATTTTCATCGGAATTTGCATCGTGTAAGGTAATACATCGTGTTGATTGCACTCCTTTAATCTGGAGAGGAACAATTTCACGAATTTTCAAGGTCGGCTTAGAACTCATTGATTGCACCCTTTGTACTCGCTCAAATTTGTCTTCTCTTGCGAGAAAGTGTTCCACATCGCCCCCACCCCCCCCTTCCTTATATCGTCTGCCCTTAATTCTCTAAAACTGTTTACTTATGTGTTGTCAATCACATACTAAAATGGACAGATCCTTACACCCACCGGGGGGGGGTGAGGGGAAAGGTTTTTCACCTCAGTGCATCATTTGACGTCTAAACAATTAAATTTATGTCGTTGGCATCAACTACACCCTTGCCTAGTCCGCCCACCCCCCCTTTCCTTCATGTATCGTCCAAATATAGTCAATATATAATTATTATTAAATAATCCAAAATATGCCACATAATATAGCATGAAGCCACCACAAGAAAAGAGACAAGACTACTACTTATTGTTACATATATCTTCTATATTGAAGTCGGCATATCCTTAGGTCTACAAGGGATTAATATCTAGGTCTACAAGGGATTAATATCTAGGTCTGTAAGGGATTACTATCTAGGTCTATAAAGGGATTAATATCTCATGCTATAGCAAATCAAAGAATACTCTATACATAAAACAAGTTCAGAAGAAGGACAGCCACAGTACCATTCATATAAAGTTTACTTTCAGAGGTAAAGAGATAAAAAAAGCTCCCTACATTGCACAAAATATTGACATATTGTTGAAAAACAATACCGTGTATTGTCTAATTGTGGTTGCCATGGTTTCTCTTAAAACAGAAAAGACATTTCAACGGCTAACCAATCCTTATGTACCAATTAGATTTGATAAAGACAGCTTATAACATCTACTGCCAGACAGATCCAATATGAACAAAGAACACACTTTTATTATTTTTTAAAAAAAATTGTCCGCAGTAACACACATATAAATTTGTGTGTTACATTTGAAACAAAACACATAAATAGCACTGGCGTTTGTACAACACATACTTCCACGTTATCTGAATATGTAGTTAGCTTCCTTACTAGTTTCCAGGTAACTTTCACTTCCTAAATAGCACTGGCATTTGTACAACAAATACTTCCACGTTAGCTGAATATGTAGTTAGCTTCCTTACTAGTTTCCAGGTAACTTTCACTTCCTAAATAGCACTGGCATTTGTACAACAAATACTTCCACGTTAGCTGAATATGTAGTTAGCTTCCTTACTAGTTTCCAGGTAACTTTCACTTCCTAAATAGCACTGGCATTTGTACAACAAATACTTCCACGTTAGCTGAATATGTAGTTAGCTTCCTTACTAGTTTCCAGGTAACTTTCACTTCCTGTTTTTATACATACCAAAAAAAAAAATACGGAAAATAATAGCATACTCCATGTTTTTTCTTTCTTTGTTAATGGCGGTATGACCATATTTGTACATTATTTTCGGATAAAATTATTCTATATATAATATATATATATATATATATATATATATATATATATATATATACATATATGAATAATGGCCTATACATGATGAATAATCAAACTGACAACAATTCCACGTTTATACAATCATTTCGATGCTCGGGTCATTTCACCACACATGACCTTAAGTGGGGCCATACAATTTCACACTGTGTTCATGCACGTACATCATCTCTGTACTTTTAATGGCTTTTACGGCCGGTAACCCTCGAGTTCCAAATATGGTCATCAGGTGATTTCATGGTTCCAGATATTTGTCATATTAGTTAATATTTCCTTTTCCTTTTTTTTTTAAAAAAAAGAACAGATTCAGAACTACAGGAGGATCAAATACCTGAATCTTAAACACCCATTTGCTCAAATTTCCGTATTAAGGAAGTAAAGCATGTATAGCAATGATTCATCGAGTAAAAACTGATACAGGATCTGGAAATGGCATGAGCTCTTCATAGGTCACTAGTTTAAAGTGTCTGATTTATGGAGGGACTGGAGGCATATTTTACTTGTTATTTATATCTTTATAACCAATAAGTTTAATCATGTCACAGTTGCTTATTGTGATCTTTCCAGTGGCGTAGGAAGGTACTTTTGAGTGGGGGGGCTGAAGACTGATGGCCTGCCTGGGGGAGGGGTCTAAGGGGAGGGGGTGTCCCCCTCCCCTTTTGATTTCTTTTGCATTTCCAGGTGGCCTCAGATGCAATTTGGTGCAATATAGCACACTTCAACCCACCCACTCCATTTTGTATATAATTTTGCATTTTCACCTGGCCTTAGATGCAATTTGGTGCTCCAAATGAGAATTTTTTCCCATTTGGAAATGAAAAAGGGGTTTTCTGACTTGCAAAGCGGGGGGCGGAATGATACTTCCGCCCCTCCATATTTTTCACTGGGGGGCTGGTGCCCCCCAGCCCCCCCGGTTCCTACGCCCTTGGATCTTTCTCTTTGGAGCATGAGTGTGGTTCTCACCCATATATTGTATTCCTAGAATACATCCATTCACAGCTATGCTGCATGTGTATTGATTTTAATCAATAATATGTATGTATGTTTAATGTGTAAGTATGCATGTATGTATGTAAATAGGCGTAGGAGGCGGGGGGGGGCTGGGGGAGCTGCAGCCTCCCCCAACCAACTATTTTGGTGAAAATTCGGGCAATATGCTGATATTTCGGGCACATACTGAAAGAAAATAAATTGCAATGTGTTTTTCAATGGTTAAACTTATATTAATATTATCATTATTATTGTAACGGCTTCCCCAAAAATTCTAACCAATATGGAAGGGTAATAACATGGCAAATGATTGCATGTAATTGGCATGCGATGTAATAAACGATGCACGCCTATATGATATGCACATTAACATGTTGAACGCGCGTGGAGTGCGCAAACATTTTTGGTTATATTTTTCGTGTAAGTGGTTACAGCCCCCCCCCCCCCCCCCCAATCAAATTGGGCTCCTACGCCTATGTTCACAGCTATGCTGCATGTGTGTAAGTATGTATGTATGGGTGTCTGTAAGTAGGTACATACCTAGGTTTCTTGTTTTGGAATAAACAAAAAAAGTGTCATGAAATTGAAGATGAAAATGCAGCCACAAAGGAAACAATGATGCAATACATTTATAGAAACAAAGACAAGCATTGTTATTTTTCAGCTATTGTTCTCCTCTGCTTGCTCCTCCTCATCCTCCTCCTCTTCATCTTCTGTTTCAAGTGTGTCCGGTAATGCCGGCCGGCTAGCGTGCAGAATGATCTCAGGTCCACCGTCATAGATAGAATGCAAATACTTCCAAGTGTCTTCGGAAATTTGAGCAGATCCACCCCCTGTATGTTATAGTTACAGAAAAATATTCAATGCAAACATTTCTTACTTGGACAAAAAGAATGATAAAAAACTCAAAATAGCTATAGAGATAGGCCATGGTAGGCCATACAATTCTCTGGACATACAGATAAGCCATGGTGAGTCATACAATTCTCTGGACATACAGATAGGCCATGGTGAGTCATACAATACTCTGGACATACAGATAGGCCATGGTGAGCAAAGATTGACTATTCTTGGTTACATTAAGTTCTTTTTATTTGTTTTCAAAACAGTTGATTCTTATTCTTTAAAGAACTGAAGGACACTGCAAGTGTGGAGTGAATCCAAAAACAATATGAAATTGTTACACTGAAATTTAAAAAAAAACAAGCAAAAAATTAAAGTTTGAAATGACCTGGTCTATTGAAGGCGTGTCCATCTTTGATAATGGCGATGGGTTTGTTATCGATTGGTCCTGGCGGATCTGGACATGAAAAAGAAAACAAAAGCTATTTTGCTCGTCCCTGAAAACTTGGTAGGATCCTTAAAAAAATGGGTGAACTGTAAGATTGGCACATTGGGGATGCATTGCATGATTTAGTTACATTTGCCATCTGATATTAACTGATTCTGCTAAAGTACACTAAATGTGGGGCTCTTGTGCGTCAGGAAGACGCTAAACTATTCGGTCAAGTAATTCCAGTCTCTTACTAGTTATTGTTAGGTTTTTACGTAGATAGTTTGATGCTTTTCCTAGATAGATATAGATATAGATAGATATTCAGCCAACCATATAATATTGTCTTTGACAGATGCCTCCCATTGATTGAACCAAGCAAGGCTGATGTAGTAAATGTCATCTCGTCTGGAGTTACTACTAGTGCAGGACTCCGGGCGGGGAGGGGAGAATGTTGGGGAAGGGGAGAGACAATATTGATGACCTTTAAAGACTATTGCATATTGTTCTTTGGCTTTGACAAATGCCTCCCATTGATTGAACCAAGCAAGGCTGATTTTCATCTCGTCTGGAGTTATTACTAGTGCAGGCCTTCTGGGTGTGGGGATGGGTCGAGGGACACAGCCGATGACCTTTAATGGCTTGAATTTTACCTTGTTCTTTGGCTTTGACAAATGCCTCCCATTGATTGAACCAAGCAAGGCTGATGTAGTAAATGTCATCTCCTCTGGAGTTATTACTAGTGAAGGCCTCATGCAGCTACATAAGATAAAAGAAGAACCAATGTTAGATTCACTTGACACACAGTCAGGAAAGGACATGAGCAAAAGGTTAGATCTCAATGTCTGTGCCATTACTTCAAGCCCCCCTCACCCTTCTTCCCCCTCCCTCCCTCCCCCCCGGGCCCTTTCTAGATAAAATGGACAAGTTGATGGACTTCTCAAAGAGCACAACGTTGGGAGAAACTTTATAATATAAGCTGCCTGAGAAATGAAATATCAAACGATGACAAGGTACCATTTGTTTTTATTTCTTTGCATCTCATTTTTACCTCAACAAACATATTAAGCTCTTCGTCCCTTCTCCTGGTGAGCTGATGGATCTCCGCCTGGCAGATGCTGCAGGGATTCAGAGAAAGGTGGTTGACTACTGGACCCCCGCCAAACCTGAAAACAATAACAACAGTATGCGTGTATGTATGTATTTATTAGATCCTCCTGCAAGCAGGAACTCGCAAAGAAGCCTCATTGGCTAATATCAAAGCCGCAAGCTGACCAAGCTTTAACCACTGAGCTAACACTCCACATTGATCAAATACAATGTAACATTTAGAAACTAGAGACAAGGAAGTCTGTAGTTTAAGACTGACATAAAATTGTCAAGTCTGAAGGAAATTTTTAACTACAAAAATGTTGTTCTATTTATAAATTGTGATTGAGACTAAAAATTGGCACAAAATTAAATGCAGCAGCTGGATGCTTATATCAAACACTAACAAACAAATGCATATCATTCACCCTCTCTTACAGTTTGTACCGGTTCCCTACGATCATATTATTGTACCGTGAAAACAGTTTCCATCGCAAATTGCCACTTTGCAAATGAAGAACAAATTAAAGTTAAAGTTAAGAGGGAGCAGGCATCTTTTTGTATTATTCTACCCTCATGATGGTTGTCTGTATGTGTGTGTGCATGTGAGTTTATAATGGATTCTATGGTCAGGCTTCAACCTACATCAGTTATACCACATTTGTTCACATATACCCACACCTACCTGTTGTGTAGCTCTTCCCAGGCAGGCTGTGGCATCTTAACAAACAGTTTGTCCACAACTGGTGCCTTGTGAGGAGGAACACCTAAATAAAGAAAGAAAAATGTGTCAAACTTATTCCATTCTTGTTTTGATTTAAAAGAAAAAAAAATTACAAAAAAGTTCTATTTACAACCATATTAATAAACAAATCTTACAAAATTAACAAAGATAATTTTAACCTTTCTGCTTTTTCACATCAATTTTCTGATATTTTGCTTTTGCTATAATATATTATAAAGTACACAAATTGTGCAATACCAGTACAGGGACTAGAATATGGTAATGAATCCTTACACATGACACAACTGGCATGCTTAATCCCACATTTTACGTTGATTACATTTGAAAATATGATCAGCATTTCCTGTTAAGCAACGAAAGGTAATTTCTGACATGACAATCGATAAAAATACTCGAGCTCGATTGTTTTCAGTGAAATATGAGCCTATCAAATTTGTGCAAATAACGCCAAAGTTCCTTGTTGAAATAAATTTGTTAAGATAGTGATAGCACTCACCTCCATGCTTGCAAAGGAAGTCTGAATTGGTGATTGGCCCTGGATCAACAAAGGTGTGGAATTTATTCAGCCATTTCAAAGAGATATAAAACTGAATGAGACTTTGCTGTGAGGATAATAAAGAAACCAAAAGAAAGAGAAGTAGTTAAAGGGTTTCTTTAATATGAAAAAAGAACAATATCCAAAGTTCAATGCCAGAAACTTGCGGGAGCTAAAAAAATGAAACAAATCAGTCCAAATTTAGGTGAGATGATACATATTTTATACTACTGAAGGCGATAAATTAGCCAAAACCCATCATTACTGGCATTCATATCCTGCTTCTAATAGCCAATAATTTCTTTGCTATTTCAAACATTTCTTTATGATTTTCCAGTCTGCTTGTTCATAATTAACTTAAATTACAACATATGAAACTTTGATTTTCTTTATTTTGAGTTAGCTTTCACAAAACTTCTCAAAACACATTTGATTTTACCCTGTTACTATCATAATAAGGTAATTATCCCATGGATATAGGGTATCAAATGAGCTAACATTGACTTCCTTAACCTTGGATTCCCTAACCAATACTATATCCATAACATTAGTCATTTCATTAGATTACACTACTGCAAATACAGACAAACAAGATCATGAAATGATCAGCGACAAGTGAACTTTCATGCGATGGTGAGAAGAATTTTTAGTTGTGATTAATAAACCTACCTCTTGTTGTTCTGCTAATTGAGATACTGTCTGTCTGAGTTCCTCAGCCTTCTCTGATTTTTTCCTAAAAATTTGAGGTAAAACATCATTTTAAGTTCAAAGGTACACTAAAAGTTAAACATTGATGCTTAATTATCTTCAATGGATGTTCATCAAACTGGATTATATCCTTCTGATTCACTTTTATCGGTCTTCAAAATCTCTCACCATTTCCATCTCTCTATTCTTACCAGCTACCTTCATAATTCCTACAACATAGATGAGTGTGATGAAATCAAATGTCAGTATGGGCAAAGAAAAAGAAGGATAGGAATAAATGGTTCCCATGATTTCAATAGACGAGTTAAGACAAACACACACAAATGTCATAAATAACCTTATTACTTCATTCTAAATAAAGTAGTAGTCATATGGTTGTATTGAACCTAAAATAGTCCCATACATATATATATATATATTTATATTGATATGTATATATACATATATATATATATTTATATATGGCACAAACTGTGTGACAATAAGGAAGAATCTACCATAAGAAGGCAAATGCTTCCATGTCCACTTGAAACCCATTTCTCTCCAGAAACAACAGAGTGACTGTGGTCTGGGCCCTGGGCGGGTGGACTATCCCACAGAAGAAAAAAGAATATTTAGGGTATCTCACCTATCTCCTCAATCAAACTATCAAGGTTTAGTCCCCTTTCTGAATACAACCTATAATCTAAGGATTCGGCCTACTATACTGGAACAGAACGTATTTGATAAGGAGACCATCGGTAGTAGTGGGCCCACAGCTTGTTGCTCTGGGCCCTCCAGCACTGCCCAATTGCCCTGTTACTTGCATATCCCTCCAATATTTTTGCAGCAATAGAAGTATGCAACATTTAGAGACAGGTTTTTCTTCATGTCATTACAAATTTACTCAGTACTCTACCCATGCCATGGTTTTCCCATGACCATGCCGTGGTCAGTACACTACCCATGCCATGCCATCCCATGAGTATGATTCTGAGACCGAATGACTTACTTGTAAAAGAGAACGTATGCTTCAGCATGCATCACCGCCATTTCTTCCACCTCTGTGACGAAGGTGTCGTCAAATTCGTACCACTGGTGATTCAGCCAGTTCTGAGCATACGCTGTGTAGTGACCCCCTGTTTGAATGTAAACAAGAGCCAAAATTATGGACACAACATGGATCTACAATTTAAGTACCACATGGTGATATTATTATACCAGTCATGATTCCAAAATCAAGACTTCCAAAAGGATTCTGTCTTTGGCATCTATAAGATATTATGTGATGATTATCAGAATAGGGCATTAATGTAGATTTTACATAATGTTTTTGATGTTTTCATACTAAAGCCTCATAGCAATAGAGATCATTAACTTGACTAGCAAAATAAATTTCATTCTACAAGAAAATGGAGGGGAAAAAAATTGCTTGCAGGTTTTTGCTAGGCTACTATAGATATGGTCCAGGACTGACTCAAGTCCAGAAATATGACTTTAAATAGCTCTCTATTTATGACACCTTTATAAACTTTTTGTTTATTATCACAATATTTAATTAAAATGAAAGAATGCAAAACATTCAAGAACTGTAGACCTTGGATGATATCATGTAGCTGCTAGAAATGATGTTAAGAGGCTTGTATTAATACTTAAACTGTGTTTATCCTCTATCCTTCTATCCTCTCTGTACAATTAAACAATTTAACAGAGAGAATAATTACAAAATCCTGCTATTAAGAATAGCTACATCATGTTTCCCTCTACAAAATCATTTCCACATGGCTTCTCCATTTTTCCCTGTTTGGAGTTTCTGAATTATTACGCTAGTCTTTCCACCCACTGGCCTTTTCCGTTGATGTTTTCTCTTGCAAACAAAAGCTTTAGTGTAGTACTAAATGATTTGATTACCTTCTCTTAGATTTTACCCTTCTCTTTTTGACATTTTAACTTGTGATTTCTTGTTTTCCATTTTTTTGAAACTTTGTTTACAGAGCTATGCTAGAAATATACTAAAATAAAATGAAACTGTAAAGTTATTTCTCTCACCTCCAGCTGTTCCATGATGACATATAACACCAATCAAATCATATTTTGTACACTTGTCCTCACAACCTGTGAGCAAGAGAAAGAGAAAAAGTTGCATAGCTAAATTAACAGATACTAACATAAATACCAAAAATTACACCACACATTCATTGATAACTCTGGGAGAAGGTAGCACATTAACAAACAAACTTCCCAAAGAAGGCAACTCATTAAATCGAGTGATCGCCACCTTGCATCATTGACAACATTATTCTTTCTCCTGTATGAGACTTTCAACTAAATCTGGCAAAACTCAATAAAAATGTGGAAAAAATTGGAAATATTTCTCAGCTTGAGAATTTCCACAATCACCAATGGTAACAGCATTTTCAGGCATGGAGATCACATTGAAACAATACCCTTGGGTACATTTAATAGATACCTCAGGTTACAATACCTTATGTATACCTGAAGTCCATTCAAGAAATACCTCAGCTTACAATACCTTACCCTTAAGATGTGTCTCCTGAGACAGTGTTTCTTTTACCCGGGTTATTTTATACCCAAAGTACATTCAACAATTACCTCAGCTTACGATACCTTACTCTTAAAAGCGTCTCCTGAGACCCTGTTTCTTTTACCCAGGTTATTTAACCCTAAAATACATTCAAGAGATACCCCTAACTTATAAAACCTCACCTTTAGATGTGTAGCGTGACATGTCTAAATCTTCAATAGGAAACTCTACATAGTTGCTGATCTTGGAGGAGTATGAGCTGAAGGAATCGTGCCGGAATCTCTTGAGATGTATACAGAGGACCTTGGAATAGATCACGGAATGAAATCAATTAAACAATGTTTGGGACATTGACCCAATTGTCATAAAATGTATGACATATGACCAAAAAAGAGGCTCCATTATTTAAAAGTGAAGTTTCACATAGGCTTTGGGGTTTGATTTTAAGTAAGCGTAGCAGAAGTTCTGCTTTACTCGATGAAGGATTTATCGTCTAACATTTACATAATTTTCTTCCTCCTTATCTCTCTCTCAGAGATCTCTCTTGGACAAATAACCACACTTTCTTTCACTCACGATTAAAAACTTTTGTCTTTGCAATAGAGAATATCTGTGTTTACTGTCTATCATGCCACTTTCTTGTATGCTGTAGCAGCAGTCCGGAAACCCAACTAGCTTCCAATAGGACTGCGTAACAACCCACAAGATACTGAATTGCATGAAAGCTTGCTCAGATTACCGATGCGGGCAAGCTCCGGATACAGTCAGGCATGAGCTTTTCCGCGAATTCCCGTAATATCCGTGACTTCTTTGCTACCTCTGGGACAAAAACTATTATTCTAACACATTGTAGCATACGCAAACTGGGGCCTATACCGCAATTTTTGCAATTTTTTTTTTTTACCCCAGACTCATCCCTGTACAGTAGACACATTTCCCACCTGCAGAATTCCCACTACCCATCAAAACCTTTTCAAAACCCAGTCTTGGGTAATATTGCCTGTAGTCTGCAGACCGTCATGCTTTATCATTCTCACTGAGCCTGAGTCAAACACTGATTCCTTACCATTACATATATATGGAAGGAAGGAAACCTGTATCTTTTCCCATACAAGAGACAGCGTGTCACACATATGAAGGGACTTGTACTACATATCATTAATTTTGGGCTTAAAATGCAAAAAGTCAGGGTCCTATGAAATCATAAGTTTAGGCACAACAGTGATCCTGATGTGGAAGACCATTGTGAACAACATTTTTTAAGGTGGAATTTCAATAATGATATACATATATGGTCAGAGAGAAACAAAAGACCGACGCATACCTCTGGTAACTCTTGCACTTGAGAAAATTTAACTCCATTTCGAAGCCTGCAACAAGAGAATAAATGTGTCTCTTTGTAGGAAACAAGATATCTATTCTTACTGAACTATTGGAATTTCTTAAAAATTTTCCTTTCCAATTTTATATGTTTCTTAGTGTTGGCAGCATGGATCCCATCAGATGAAGACTGAACCATTATACGGTTACTAGACTAGCTCTGAGGATATTGTGAAGGTAAAGAGAGACAGTCTCATTGTGCAGTGATTGTTTACAGAGTGTGTAATGATAGTCAGATAGAAGTCTACAAGCTTAAAAATCCTACAGATTAATACTCACATTCCACATTTTTCACAGCTGTACATATTATCACCTGTAATGGAGAAGAATAATGGTCTCATGACAACATGTGTGAGAGACAGAGAGATACGCACCTGTCAAACTTAACTGGAGGCATTGAAATCATTTCAATTATCTTCCAACATCTTAAAATTTTATGCAAAATACCTATTGATGCATTTCATAAGTTTTATACAAGAAAGTTTTTAAAAAAATGAGAAATTGGATAACATGATTACTTCTTTACATGGTATGAAAATAGCTTCACAATAATAAACTTTCTCTCTCACACACTGTATACTCACATGGTTAATACTAAAGTTTCTTACATGGTACGAATATAGATTCACAATTATAAATCTTACTTTCTCACAAGGTATGCACATTGCATACTTACTTTCTCACACAGTATACTCACACACTGTATACTTACTTCATTCACACAGTATACTCACATACTGCATACTTACTTTCTCCCACAGTATACTCACACACTGCATACTTACTTTCTCACACTGTATACTTACTTTCTCACACAGTATACTCATGCACTCCTACTTACTTTCTCACACTGTATACTTACTTTCTCACACAGTATACTCACACACTGCATACTTACTTTCTTACATGATATAACCATAGCATCTTTAACTTGAATTGTTACTTTGAAACATTTCCCTAGAATTAAACAGACTGCACATCTTTGTAATGGAATAGAGACAAAAACAAATTAAAAATTGGTTGAATTCCTGTTAGCACAATGGATTGCGTCAGTGTACCTGAGACCGTGTTACGCAAAAGACAATATATATATATACCTTTCAAGTCGTCTGCTGAGAAGAATGCTGCCAGGCACGCATCTAACGTAATGCTGGGACCGTAAAACCAACTGGACATGCTGTAATACAAGTGATGCAGAATAAGTTGATTCAGCCATGATGCCTGTGCCCTGCTGGGGCATTTTTCTTAAAAAGGCCCATCGGCTAATCTGATATATGTATTTTAAGTGAAAGTCTTACAGGAATAAAATGTCAAATATACAAGATACAAATGGTAAGTAAAAGTGGATTAATTTGCTTAAGAAACTGAAAGAGGAATCAATACTTTTGACTATCAGGCACTCTCAAGAAAGAAAAAAACAATAATTTTGCCAAATGGAACAGGACACTCTTACCCCTACCAATACCCTTCACTATACTCCTACCAATACCAAAATATATCTTTGTATGTTTGGTAATCTTGTTGTACATATTACTGGCTGAAAGAACAACATGGTCGCTATTTTAGTGTTTCAGCAATAATGGTGGATCATTCTATTGTTCAGCAGGGGTTAAAATGAATTACTCAAAAAATGACACCTTTAGGATTCCCCCCCCCCCCCACCTCCATGTGATGGAATCTGTGTACATTTTTTTATAATAAAGTTCATAATGTGACTTGAAATAGTTCACTAGCGGTACAAAAAAGTACATGCTACATGCAATACAATAACAGAGTTATTAAAGCTCAGACTGATGTCTGAAATATATCACAAAACATTTGTTACGGTAAAAGTATGCACCATACTCCGCCATTGAACATACATGGTAACACTTTGATGCCAACAAATTTGGATAAGGAATAATCAAATTTTAATGGTTTGGAATGAAATAATCCTCTCCCCTGCTCAACCCTCCCCTTGCCCCTTCCCCCACGCACATTCATAGTGTACTATGGACTTTTTTACCATTATGATTAACTCGCGAGAGAATTCCTTTGGTGAAGACTTACCCAGTGAACAAGCTGGCAAACCAAGCCCACCAACCATCCCCATCTGCATTATTCGAGCAGGAGACCATGTTCTGTTTGCTGTTTCCCATTCCTTGTATACGTACCATGTCCTCCTTACCTAAAAGATGACAGTTAAAGTAACAAAGTTATCTGTCAGACTAGAGCCGCGACTCTGCAGAAACTCGATACCTTGCAAACTGAACTGAGTGATCTGGTGTCTGGAATATATTGCGAATGACGACCAGATAGCCAACGGAAAGCTTAGCGATTCTTTGCCAAAATTTTACAGGAGAACATTTAATGTACCTACAGAGTAGCTTCTTGTATGAAATAATGTGTGAAGATGGACAGTACAAGTTGGACCAATGGTATCTGAAAATCTGAATCAGCTATACATATCAAACTATTTTTATGCTTGAAAGCAAAGAAAGTGAAAATACAGAATATATGCAAGGTTAAAGTCGAATGAAACCCCGGGAGAATGAAGGTGTCACTTTCTTATGAAAGTAGCCGCCCCATTCACAGGGTTTTTGGTGCAGCCAAGGGTCACCTGATAGAAAAACAGGAATCATTTGTAATCTGTAGTTTATAGTTCTCTTGATTCTCAGCAAGATGATGTAACAAAAAGGTGAAATGGATGCACGTAATGAGGGGCACTGCAATCTTTCACTTCCTCAAAGTGGCATAATTGCGAAGGTCTAGAGGATGGTGCCAATAAAAGACACCCACCCCTTCTCTCTTTCTTCTACCTTTCACTCCATTCCTCTTGTCTGTACTCCCTATTTAATATATACCTATCATTGTTGACCTTCATCATCATGCAGACAATACGTACACTTTCACAGGCAAAAAGTAAGTAAAACAATAAGCAGAAGTAGATATCTGAAAGGAATAGTCCAGGTCAAAATTTTGTTTTGATATGTTAAAGAGGAACATAATCTAAGCATTCTGGTGAAATTTGCATTCAATTCCTACGTACCGCTTTTGAGATATTGACAGTTGAAGTTGCCAACTTTCGTACCAAACATGAATTTGGAGCAAACAGGTGTGACGTCATTGTTGCACACTGATAAATAATGTTTTGTTTAACTTTAAAATTTACAGTTCTTTGTCAGTGTGCAACTATGACATCACACCTGTTTGCTTCAAGTTCACTTTTGGTAGAATATCAGATAACTTCAACTGTCAATATCTCAAAAATGGTACATAGGAATTGCATGCAAATTTCACCAGAATGCTAAGATTATGTTCCTCTTCAATATATGAAAAAGACCTGGACATTTCTTTTAATGAAAAAGTAAGGACAAAGTAGAGAGCCAGACTGCTGGACGACCTGCATCCATCTTCACGTAAACATTCTTAGGCTTGTTCTGTTATTGTAGCAAGTTAGCAACATTCATACAAATGCACAGACTGCTACACATTGATTTACACTGGTTATTTTCTTTGTTTTAATACCTCCTAAAGACGTGACAGCTATACTTCTCCTTCCTGTGGGACAATTGAGTATTCATGGACCTACCTGGAATTGGCAAGCTGAGATCCTGAAATGTTTCCTTGCACTGTGATTCTGTGTTACAAGTCAAACACTGAACTGAACTAAGAATCTTCCCATCAAAGACATCTGATACTATGCTAGAAAACTTGACAGCTTTTCTCTTTTTCCCTGAAATAAACAGGAAAAAAAAAAAATCAATTTTTTAATAAAGTCTGACCAGATTTAGCAGTGATTGTCATAGGTAACGAAATATTTGTTATTAAAAGGTATTTGTGTGGTGTAAACAAGGTGAGGAAACTCTCCTAACAATATATAATAAATATGTAACAATCACACAAGCCCAACCACCTCCCCCCCCCCCTTGCCCTCCTCTCCAATCACTTACCCTTTCATAGCAGTTACAGCTTTGCACTTAGCGAATTTCAAAAACCATTTTCAATGAGAGAAATACAAAAGTCGACAAACCTCTACCCTCCTTGGGTCTGGTTCTAACAGTTTCTTGGCTGAGGCTGACGTGAGTTGGATGTCGATCACCCTGGCCGGATTCGACTTCCAATATAGCCTGGTCTGCTTCTGGGGTGCCATCTTCAGATCCTTCTGTCCTTACTTCCACACTTGAGGCAGATATGGTCCTGTGTCTGTTCTGAACCCTCTCCGAACGTCGCCTTGATCCCCTGCGACTTGGGACCTCGCCATCCGATAGACTTCCCGTATCATCGTCAGCTGCTGACGCTCTGCTTCGCCGTTTCGGTTCTGGAGAGGCTGCCAAATCAGAGCGAGGGCTCCCTTCATCATCCTCTTCATCTGACTCCCCGTCCAAGTGAACTTCTTCCTTTAGTTCTTCGTGGAGTCGATCCATAAAACATCGAAGAAACTCTTGGGCATCCTTCACAGAGAAGAAAACAAACAAGCTTGCTTTCCATTTTGTGGCAGCTTTGCACCAAATGTATGAAACTTTATACAAATCCCTAATTTCATTGCACCATGTGTGGGTGAGGGTAGTGTAGAACATGGGAGAGGATGGGAGTAGGGTGTTTGCTGTGGATGATTGATATTTACAGCCAAGACAACTATTGAATTACCCAGAAAATGAAAACTTCCATGTCTACTAACGATTTGCTCCATTTCAAGTGAAAGAAAGTAGAAAATAACAGGTGACATGGATTGCCAAAAACTTACAGCATGAAATCAAGTTTACACTTACTTTAAGATGCAAGAGAACTTGGAGAAGTGATCACTGTACCGTTCATTGCTACGTACAGAATGGCAATCAACGGCAAGGAATTATATATTTGCCTACAGAAAGCAACTGTTTTGAGCTTCTCTTAACAGGGTATTCATGATGTTATGAGCACCATACTGTTGTCATAGTGATACACAGGCTTAGCAGAGGTCAAATATACCATCAACAAGACCAGCTAGGTCACCGAAAGGTCCTTGCTTTCACTTGATATCACATTGAGAGCTTTAATCAAAGAAATACACAAAACAGTATAGAGACTACTAAAGCAAAATTGCTCAGTTTGGTATACTTCCCCATTTGTGACTTTTGGAAGAAAAATGATTCAATCAAGCAGATAAATTGAAAGTAGCCTTTATAGTCACTATATATAACTTTGTAGGACCCCAGTCTAAGGACATGAGTATGACATGTGTATTACAAAGGTACATAGGTAGGTTGATGTTGTACATGTAGTATCAAACACAGTAAACAGATGATTGCTATATTAACCACCGTGTGTGTGTTTACAGAGCGTAAAGCCATCCCCGTATGGCGTGGTGACCAGGCAAACTGAGGAAAGAATAATCATGTGACCCCCGAGGTTTGACCATGTTTAATAACCGGGTACTTTCTTAGAGCCTGACAATGGGAATGTACAAGAGATGTAAATAACTGACCTGTTGTGTGTATCCCTTGAAGATTGGACAGGCTTGCTTGAAGCTAGAAACCAGACTATTGGGAGTCATGTAGCTAGGTCTGAAAGAAAAAAATAGTCACAGAAACTTGTAGAGTATGTAACTCTACCATGCAATTGTAATATTAATTTATGACGGATTATTTCCACACACAGGTGTGGTGCCAACACCTTTGGACATGCAACTGTCTCTCCTTCCTCCTCCTCCTCCTCCTCCTCCTCCATCTCCTCCCTCTGCCCACTCCCCTCAATATCAAGCCTACATCATTGTTCCTGTTTACATGTGCATCTAAACACTGAATGGTCTCAGGACAAATGTCAATATTTTCTCAATTAATTTCAAGAATGTTTTAGTCTGTGTAATACATTGATCTCTCCACACCAAACATTGAGTTTTAGCATAGGTCTTCATTTTTATTTCTTTTGCGACAATTCTCACTGTTGCATATGTGTTTCATCAATAATTAACACATTGATATAATGTAATGATTTACTCATATACTGTACTCTACACAGAGTCTAAAAATGACATTTTATACTACTTTTACACACTGTACTTGCAAAATGTACATACAAAAGATAAAACATAAACAATATGATTCACTGAAGGCGAGGAAAAGCTATTAAATATATCTTTCTGCGTAATTATTTCTAAATCTGTAAAGGGCTCCCTTGTACTATCCCTTCAAAACCCTCAGTTAAAAGCAGTATTAGCAATACCTTTTTCTGCCCCATACGTCTTGCACCAGCCGCTTGTAGATTTGTGCAATGTATGGCTTTTTATTGGTGAAGATGAAATTATCGCACTCAAGGAAAAAGTGGGTGAAAGGTGGGCTGGAAGTATGAAAAGATGCACAAAAAAAAAAAAAAAACAGAACATGAAGATTTCTGTCAAACAAGAACAACAACTTTTTGTCTTCTAAATCTACCAGTGATACTCAATTTAGTTTGATATGGATCCAACTACAATCTACTATGCTTTGTAAAATGGTCAATTTGCTCGAAATAAGTCATTAAAATATGATTTCCACTATTTTATTCAGATCGTTTTTTTCTATTTGTTTGCAACTTGCAAAGCGGAAATAACAAAAAATTAACAAACTTTTAACGCTTATATCGATGGTATGAGAGTTTAGTATCACATTAGTAAGGTACACTCTTTCAACTTTCAAGTAACGGTTATTCACTCACCAATTTAACAAGGCTTGTATGCCAGCATTCAGGTAACAGTTATTTACTCACCAGTTTGACAAGGCTTGTATGCCAGCATTAAAGTAACAGTTATTTACTCACCAGTTTGACAAGGCTTGTATGCCAGCATTAAAGTCACAGTTATTTACTCACCAGTTTGACAAGGCTTGTATGCCAGCATTAAAGTCACAGTTATTTACTCACCAGTTTGACAAGGCTTGTATGCCAGCATTAAAGTCACAGTTATTTACTCACCAGTTTGACAAGGCTTGTATGCCAGCATTCAGGTAACAGTTATTTACTCACCAGTTTGACAAGGCTTGTATGCCAGCATTCAGGTAACAGGTATTGCCAAGATTCCTCATTCCTGTCAGACCTGGAATTCCAAATATTGTTTATAATACTTAGTAAGCTTTATCAATGTAACAAATGTCATAACCATTCCGTTTCTACAAGAAAAATATATAACGTTACCTGAAAAACTAAGACAGTTGTTGAATGGATGACTTTGTTTAAAGCAGGGAGGGTCCAAACTAATTCATGACACCTGTAAGAATGCACAATGTCTCTTATATGTGTGCTTGGATCTTCTAGGGCATCTTAGAAATGACTAGGTGAAAATTATCCTCATAACTTAAGTAACACTGATATGAGAGGGTTATAGTACAGAAGACCTTAGTATCGAGTATGTGTTATTATACAACACCTAATTGTATTCTGGTCATTTGATTGGTCAATTGCTCGTTGATTGCATGCAAAATCCACTCTATTCCACTCTATGAAATAGAACCATGGGTTATACTTTTTTGGTAGCACTTTTTCCAATGGTAACAGAGCAGAGAAACCTGTCTGTTCAAAACAATCTGATGCATGAGTGCATTTTACCCATCTTAATATAATATGTTGTATAAAACAAATAATGAATGGTTTCCATTCCTGCAATAGTGCAAATATTTCATTCGTTGAAAGTGGTAATTTGTTCCATTCAACGAGGCTGTGCCTCGTTGAATGGGACATTCCATCTTTCAACTCATGAAATATTTGCACTATTGCACTCATAACCATTCATTATTTGTATACTATTTGCTTTCAAAACATTGAATAGTAACACCTAGCTCCGTATGTTATGAAATTTATTGCAACAATCTGCAAACAAAAAACAACTAACATTACATAACGTCTCTTTACTAATTTGAGTGGTTAAAGACAGTAACAAAGTTAGGCCAACTTTTGGGTAATACTGGATTCATGGCTTTACAAATACATTGTTGGCTCTTCACGGGGATGATACAATGTCATTACATTCATGTTAGTTCCATTTACCTCTAACATTTCTCTCATCCTGTAGGTATTCATCTAGGGCTTCTGTAACTGGAGACGGTCTGTTCATAGATGAGCATCTGATCAAAAACAACAAATATTAAGGGTGCTATCTCTCATTAATAGAACATAGAAATTAATATTATTATCATTATTATTTTAGGTTTACAGTCTTGTTCAAGGCCAAGGCCCTCTCACACGACTTAACAACTTAACCCTGGTCATTGGTAACTTGTCACACCTACACACCAAAGTGTGCACAATTCAAACAATCTCTCCTGGGGCACCACAGTTCACCCCAACCACGTGTCCCCCGGGGGACAACCCATAGGGTGCAGCCACGCAACTATATTTACAAGTTACCTCGCGAGTCCCCATTTTATACACCTAGGTGAAGAGAGGCAATGGAGATAAAGTGCCTTGCCCAAGAACACAATTCAATGATCTGGCCAGGACTCGAACCTGTAATCCTTGGATCACAAGTCCGATGCCTTAGCCAATCGGCCACCACGCTAATATGAGCAGAGCTTATGGAAATTGAACATTCTCAATTAATCACATAGACAATATTCTTCAAACTTGGCAGGTAGGTGCACAATGAAATGAGCTTGTGTCTTGCACATATATAGAACAAAGGTCAAATTAAGCAAAAGTGACTTTTTGCTTTAACTCTAAGTGGAAACATTCAATTGACTTGCAACCTTCACAGGTAATGGGTATGTCAAGAATTATTAATGAATGTGGTTACCATGGTAACTAAGGTCAAAAGTCATTGGAATCTTATGCCTTGGAGACCTTTAGAATGAAAGGTCATGTGTTGAATGAAGCCAAAAGTGACTTTGCGCTATGAATACAGGGACGATTATTGAATAGATATGCAATAGTTACATATTACCAAATATTATCTAGTTAAAAATATGACTAAATTGATAAACTTAAAGAGGTCAAAGGACAAATGCCTCCTACTTTATATATACATATAAGATATATATACTATATATATATATGTTAAGCAATATTTCAACTAGAGACCTGAGTATAATTTGAAGGCATTTTCCTTACACAGGGTTTGACAACAGCAAGGTTACGAACTCTACCTTGGATTACGAATGATCTCTTGTGAGAAGACCCTCTCGTGGACCTCTTCTGTAACCTTCCTGGTTTTGACTAGAGCCTCCATCTTTCGATTCAGGATAGCGTTCGGAAAGACCTCTTTATCGCATTTGCTGCACCATGCTCGTCGGGATTTGAGGTTAATAGCCACTGGATGCCTGGATAGCTGTGACAATGATGAATTACATTATGATCAATTCCAGGAGGAGGATTCAAGTATTAATGCATTTAGAGAGAATGGCTATTTAGGCAGATACTTCACAAATAGAATCTAATTTTATACCCCATCGTGGTGCCGGAGGTACAGTTGCTATTTAGGGGCACAGACAATGCTTCCACCAGATGAGCTAGAGATACGGTTGCTATTTAAAGGCACAGACAATGCTTCTACCAGATGCACTTTTAGCTACTTCTGGAAAAGAACTTGATAAGTTGTCTTTCATAGCAACATGGAAAGCGACATTCAACAACCATTTTTTTTTTTTTTTAACTCATTTTTTTATGTATTGACCTCTCAATAATTGAAATATTTGGGCTATTTCTAAATATTAAAGCAACCGTGTAGAGGACTGAAAATGCAAATGAATAAAAAGATAATAAATCAAACATGATAATGTAACAAAATTATGGTGTCCTGCTACATATATGTACAATGTGCTGATAATTTACCACACTTTGTGCCCACAAAAGGAGTGGGGTTTGTTTCTTTCTCTTTTTCTATATTTTGACAAACAATCATTCTCTTCTACCGTGCAACCTTTTTTTAAATGTATTTATAAAATATATATATATATATGTTACTTCAATTTACTTAAAACTCACATTTTTCTTTTTTAGGAATTTCACTGTAAATCTATATTGGTTTTCAAAACATTTTCCTTATAGATACATATATATTTTTATATTAATTTTCGTATTCACATTTTAAGGGATTTTGTCATTTTGTTACTTAAATTTACTTAAAACTCACTTTTTTCTTTTTAGGAATTTCACTGTAAATCTACATTATTTTTAAAAGTATTCCTTCGCTTATATATATATTTTTTTTATATTAATATTTAAGCTGTGTCAATTTTATTCTTCATATTCATATTCATATTTTAAGGGTTTTGTCATTGTAAAGCGCTCTTTAACATGCTTAAGCATGAAAAGAGCGCTATATAAATTTGGTAAAATAATAATAATAATACCTACCTCTGAATGCTGAGAACTGTGATCCTCAGCTGATTCCCCACAGCCGACATATCCACAATGTACCTGACGGGGATGTAACACAGAGACACAAATTGATTTCAATGATGTTTGATTAAGTAATGATTAACTAATAATGTACTTCTATGCTACTCAAGAACAGCATCATGATCAGATAACAATGACATCATCAAGGCATTGACACAGTTTATCTGGAAATATGCAAACTTCTCAGCTTTCGTGTTTTCAAGATTGAACCAGGAGGCCAAGGCACTGTATGCAACCATCATGGCAGTTGATTAGGAGGTTTTGATATGAAAAACCTTCATTTTGTGATCATTTGCTGTTTATCCAATGATCACAACCACTAATATATTGCTTGACAAACTATCTATGAGCACTCCACTCTTAACTGTCATACAACAAGTATACACAAGAAGCAGTTGTATTAAATTCTATAGCAATTGTGTGGTGTTTCTGATAAAAAAAAAAAATACCCAATGAATTTTGCATCAGCAATGTACTCAGTGGATAATGTACCAAATAGGAATTTGTTTTGCAATTACAACAACAGATAATAAATTTCTTGTTCATACCTCTAGACAGAGCCAAAAATTTGGTCCTTTTGCAAGACAGGAATCACAGGCACCCTTTGAAAGGATAAAAAAGAAACAGTTAAAGAAGCAGCAACTAATTCCCTGTATCATTCACAAGGTTAATACAGGTCAGGAGAGACAATGCATGGAGACCCCCTAAGACCACACCTTCCTCATTCCTTACCTGACAAGCTATTGAAGAAATCTGACTATGATAATGCTAGTTCAATTTGATGGCCATTTAATTGATGCAGAGAACATGTACAAAAGTACATAATAAATCAGAACCAGAACCAAGTTCCAGACCGCCTGTTATCTGCCTTTACTAAAGGATTAGCAAAGTCTAAGATTTAAAAGAATATAATACTATACAGAGCCTTGTAAATCAAAGTACATCAATCAAATTCCCAGATTCATAATTTACCCTGTTGTTGAGATATGATACACCGCAGTTTAACATTTACTTTGATGCAATATTCTGTGATGTCAAACAAGTTCTACTCCAACATGTGCTTCTGTTTCCTTAAAAAAAAATATAAATTAAGAAATCATTGTGAAGATATAAGACTGTATGATGAGATACAGCTTTACATAATTGGTAAATTGTGATCAAGTGACCTCAACTATTAAAGCAATAATTTCAAGTTAAGAAACAAAATTCAAACTTATCTATCTTAACAATGGAACAAGCTATCAGGATTGGAGTTTAACCTACATCTTTCTTTTTATTTGCTCTGTGCTTTATATTTCTTTTTGAATTTCTGCATTTGTTATGTCTATTTAAGCATAAATCCATTGGTATATAAACTGTGAACAGAGAGGAGTTGCGCTTAATTTTTTGATGATACGGCCATACAGGTAAGTTATACAATTTATCTGGTATCACAATGCTATCATAATGCTACACAAAATGGTCAAATTGCTTATAAAAAGGAACCATAGTATTCAAATTTCAGAACCTTCCAAACTGTTAAATACAAAATTTTAACACTACATTATTCCCTGCCATATATATGTTTACTTCATATCTGTAAAATCTTTAAGTGACTTTGAATCGTTTAATCCCATATTCTGTGAAACAGAAGAGACTCAGTGAGACTCATTTACATAAAAGGGACTGGCAAGTCTTCTCGTTAGTCGCATCTACGATTTCATGTTGGGTAGTACAGTACTCTGTATGTGCAGTTGGAAGTACGGTATTTCTTTGCACTTTACCTGTGATCGTTCCTTCACTGCATCATCATAGTAAGACTGGACCCTCCCTATATGGGGACAAGTTGCATTTGCAGCCATCCTCTGCAAGGAAAGTATCCCACGTTTTTGTTATCTGTATGAAAGGATAAACAAGAAATATTTCATTTTTATATAACTTCAGCAAATATCAAACTATAATACCAAAGACCACATACACAATAAAACCTTCAAATTTCTTGACAAGGAGTGAGAAATCGTTGTCTTCTTTGGCTAACAGTACAACTTGACTTAGACGGCATTTTCGCAAATGATAGTGCCTAGTAATAATGGATTTTGTTAATTATTATCTGATTAGAGGATAAAATAGTTGCATGATTGCTTTACTGTCCTATGTTAAGCAAATATCTTCTTTCTTTTTTCTCCATTTATTGATATCTTCAGTCAAATTAACAAACTTCATATTTTCATTCCCGATACTTCAAATTAAATGAACGGCATAACACAATAACAGTTGTTCTAATAAACAGCACGATTGATGTTAAACAAATATCATTGATTATATGCATGCCTTATAGACTTGCCTCTTATTGGTAGTGACATTTCATGTGCATGTTATATGTATGGTACACTTCAACCTTTCAACTAAAAAACCTTTGCACATTTCCAAGTAAATTCCTCATAGTAGTGCATTTGGTAATCAAATACTTGCAAATTGTAATATAATTACCCACTTGAACTTCCAAATTTTTGCATTCTGATGTAAATTAGATGAAACTATGGATCCTCCATTAGTGGAAGTAAATATTGTGGTAGTCATTACGATGTGATGTGTTAAAGGGATGGAATGTTCTACAATATAAATGTGAACCAGGAGGAAACGAGATGCAAATATTGCCTTAAGCTTATTTAATTAATGATTCCATTTCTAAAGGGTACATTTTATGTTGAACCCTAGTAGAAAATTAGTGAACAAGAAAGTGCATAGGCCAAAATGTAACTGAAGCCATTTTCCTTTCAGCATGCACCTGATCCACAACATTGCATTTAGTGTGCAAAGAACAATAACAATTCTTTCAAAAGTTTAATAGAACTTTGGAAGTGTCATTAGTAAAAATAAAATTATGTAGACTGAACTTTTGGTAGTATGTAAGTGTCAATACCTAATTTACAACACTTGTCTTTCTTCATATCCAGTCACATTTTTCCATCATTTTTGTATTGTAACAAGGATATGAATATTTCTTCCCGATTCCATAATTTGACCACAGAAGCAGTTGATACTTTGCCTAATTTAAGCCTAATGTTGCACCTAAGGTTAGACTAACTTAAACCTAGACTATAGTAATAGTATAATAATCAGCTACGTACAGTAGCCCTAGGTTTATTAATAGGCCTTGCCTAGGCCTAAATTAGGTCAGAAAAGAAAGAGAAGTCTAGAAACCAATGCAAAAAATTGATGGATGCTGCATAATTGTGCGTATTTGTTTTGCTTTCCTTTTGCAAGCCTTTGGTTGTTATCTCTTAGGCTAAAACTAACGAAAAGCCTTACGTTAGGCTACAGTGACTCATGAATACTGTTGGACCGTGTCCCCACGTAGCGGAACTGGTACTTTACTTTTAAGAACACTCGGGTACCGAGGAACCAACTACTGTAAAGCAACTTAGCCTAAATTACTAAGAATGGATCGGCAACAATATTCCATCGACTGGCTTATGCTTGAAAATGACTGTAAAACAATGCAACACTGTACATATTTACCCCGATCGAGTCCTTGTCGATCAGACCAACGTTAATATTTTAATCAGCGACAAGTTACACTGGGAGTGGAAAATATCGGCGAATACATAAATTCTATGGTGGAATTCTAGAACAAGGAACCGTTAGTACCAAAGCATGATAACGATGATATTCCTACACTAATAAATTCACATAACAATGTTCACCAACTATACTCGCAACTCTTCTATTTTGATTGAGTCATCGTTAGAGTTGACATTAACGTGATATGTATAGACTATGCCCAAACTGATAAAATGAACATGAAATAACATGTCGATGGCTAATGTATCGCAAAGATTAATAGTAACTTTGTAATTGTCATGTGTGTATCGCCATTCCCCTCTAAAGGAATAGCTTATGGATGATAAAGCTACGTACATTATGACCCCAACTTGCTATAGGCATCATAAATACCGCAAAACATTCAGCAAGTCGGTTGTCTTGAAGATAATTATTGCGTTACATTATTAATTCGTTGCTGGGCAAGAATTTAATTGGGAACACTCAAGCGAGTAACTTATTTTTTTCACTATGTACCCCAAGCAGGCGCGTATCCAGGGGGGCGTTGGGGGCGCGCCCCCAGGTAAGAGAAAGGTGAAAGAAAAAACAGGGAAGGAAAAAGGAAAAAAGAGGGGGAAAAGAGTGGGAAAAAGAGGAGGAGGGAGGAAGGAAGGGAAAAGAAAAAGAAGAAGGAAAGAAAAAGGAGAAAATGAGGGAGTAGAAGATAAACGCCAAGACACCTGCATAAGAGAAAGAGGAACAGCTGTGACATCATTACAGAGCTGAATCCTATCAGTGGCGGAGAAACAGGGGGGGTTGGGGGGGTTTTAACCCCCCCCCCACTTTTTGAAGAGGGGGGTTGGCCCACACAATCAACCCCCCTTGTTTTTGCCAGTAATGTTCTTTTATAGCCTATGTTATGTGTTCCAAATGGCATAATAAATCAAATTATTAAATTTGAAATTGTTAAAGTCATTTCAACCTTTTACCTGGTAGGCTACATCAACAATTAACGACCGAAAACCGAGTTAGAATTGACCCACACATTATTTCTAGCCCCTTTCCCCCACCTTGCCCATTGGAACTTGTAGCTCATAGCGCTAACTTCACCCCACAACAGACATACACAAAATAACGTTTTGTTGCTGTTGAATAGCTTTGGAACTGTATACACTTACCAACTTCAACAAGGTGAAGGAAGGAAAAGAAAAAGAAGAAAGAGAGAAAAGGAGAAAAGGATGGAGTAGAAAATACGGCAAGAAAACGGGAAGAGAAAGAGGAACAGCGACAAAATTATTCGAATTTGTAAAGCAAACAGCAGATATCACATCATATCAGTGAGCTTGAAAATGGCGTTCCACGATAAACAGCCTCCAAACCATGGGCGCAGATCCTGGTGAGGACAGCGGGACGCGTCCCCACCAACTTTTTTAGTAGTGGGGACATGATATACCGTGGCCCCACCAATTTGTCTTGACCAATAGCTGCATTTCAAGTTCCCCTGTATTGAACTTTAGCGCAGTTTGATCCAGCATCGTGCAAATCACATGCAGCAGTTCTCATTTTATTGTATTTTATCCACAGTTGTTAAATATAGGACGGAAATCGCATTTGCGGCAATCTACCTGTATATTTGTTTTCTGGGAGAGGACCCCAGACCCATCGTATATACAAAAGTCTACTTGGATTATTTGTCCCTGATTTTCTTTCTGCAGACGCCCATGTATTTCTCCAAACTAAATTTCTAAGCCATGAGATCTAAAACTTAAGGAGGTTTAGGAGCATCATTAGGTCTGGGAAGTGTTATTTCCGGCGATCTGGGAGGATTTTGCCCAAAAAATCGTACGCTACGCGCGAACCCATGGTCGCGCTCCGCTTAGATAGTGTCATAGAACAGACACGCGTCCCCACCATTATCCAAGACTGATCTGCGCCCGTGCTCAAAACTGTCGATGTGTGTAGTGTTCGGTTTCGGAAATATCTGGTATATTTTTATTTCCTTCAACGAAATTTTTTAGTAGCTCTCTGAATTTTCGAAATTTCCCTAACCAACATTCTTCATCATACTTCATCATAATCGTGCAACTTTGACCCGTCTGTTAGGGTTTGAAGGAGGTTTTTCTATATCGGTTGTCCATAGATGATATTTTGTGCAACATTATGGGTATGTTTTGAAGTGAATTTATTCACGAGAATTGTGAATTTTCAAATTCTGAACAGTGGGGCTGACGGATATTGTGGGCCGAGATGAAGAATCACCTACAAAAGCAATGATCCACAGGATATGTGATGAAGTCGAACATGATGTGTGACTGATGACAATCTTCAAAAAGGTTATAGATGAGAAAAAAGTATTTGGAAAAAACTTGGTTCTCAGGCAAAAGTGTACATATATGGTTGGTCAGTTTCAAGCCCGAGAAGTGGCATTTCCGGTGATCTGGGGGTATACCAAAACCAGAAATTTGCTTGTACGCTGCGCGCCAACCAATGGTGGCGCTCCGCTTAGATAGTAATACGCGCCCCCGGGTTAGAAAATCCTGCATACGCCCCTGGTTAAATGCAGCTTTTCAAGGCCTGGGCAGTGCCATTTACTGCAATCTGGGAGGCAATATTTGCCAAAAAATTCTTGTGCACTTCGCCCCAACTTATGGTGGCGCTCCACTTAGATAGTGAGCCAGCAGTTATGACTTGTTATTTCATCAATGGCCTGCAACCCCCCCCCCCCCCACTTCTGACAAGAAATCTCCGCCACTGAATCCTATTATATACACATGGCCGTGTAGCCAGTGACGGATCGAGGATTTCGGAAGGGGCGTGCGCCTCACTCTACCCCTTACACCGACAACTCCATTTTTGACGTTTCCATTTTTCCTCTCTCACTAATGTATCTATATACATGTATATATATATATATATATATATATATATATATATATATATATATATATATACTATATATGGTCTATCATAACGCGTGTGTGTGTACGGACGCCTTAAACAATTGTGCTATGAAACCAACTGTGGCTGGTCCCGAACTCGACCGAGTCGTCGGGGAACATGACGCATTTCGGGAATGGGGCGACCGCCGCCCCCCCCCCCCCGAGCATATATTTTTTTATGATGTCGCTAGTAAATTCGAAATAGAAAATGCTTAGATGCAACTTACAAGGCATGGGAAGTGTCATTTCCAGCTATTACCGATCTGCTACAGGCAGTTGCAGTGATTAGGTCATCTATCCCTCGTGTCGAAGCTATACAATCGCCATAGGACAGTTGTTCACGTGTAGATGATGTCTCAATATGCTACGTGTTAGGGGTACATCATGCCTTCGTCTGGTCGCATTTTTGTTCCTTCCAGTCCAAGCAGGCTCGAGTGATCATCATAACGTGTAGATTGTCACCATGGCCTCCAGTAAGTGTCAGTCCTTTTTAAAATTGTTGTCATAGAGCAGTGAGACACATTGGTTATCTCAGAAAGGGGGGGGGGGGTTGGGAGAAGATGTAAACTTTAAGTGAATGCTATTTTACTGTATCAAATTTTAGCAATTTCACAAATCTTTTGTTGCAGATGAACTTGGCATTTTCTCTTTTAACTCTGTTTTGTTGGGGAATTTCAACATCGAAGGGTGCAAGGGTGCATCCTTGCAATCATTCATAGATGTAAAACAAGTAAGTTTCATTTTTTAGATTTATGTTCAATCTACATAGAATTGCTGATGGCCCACTGATTAATGGTGAAGTGGAACCAGTTTAGATCTGTAAGGAAATTAAGGAAATTGAACAATTTATTTACTGAGATGTCAGCCAGAAACAACAGGACTTTGCTAAGCATGGAAACAAATTGTCTAAAACGAAGAGAAAATTGCTTTGACAGAGTACTTTCAGTGCTCCTACCTTTATCTACCGTAAAATAACAATTTAACACAATGTTGGGCCAATATCACACCCTTTGGTTGGTCTGTAGGCTAAGTGCTTCAAATAACGCTATTGACTCATTTTGCTGCAAGCGAGTATCGTGTAATGCACATTTACACATTTGACCTTCGCCTATTATGCAATTGATATGTCAAGTTCACTAACACAGGCTGTGTGCACTTACATCTCTATTTTCTTGTTTGTCGAAAAAGATCAGAGGAAACACCCGTGAAGAATCGTGATCTTTAATTAAACTTCTTTCCATTCAAGTTCGTTAACACACCATTAAATACTTTGGTTCATTCCTTTCCTAGATTTGTACAAACTGGATGAGATGAGAAATTGAGACACGCTACCAAGTAAAACAGCTTTGCAGTAGTAGAAAGATGTCTTTGGCTTGGATGATACAAATCAAGATTGTGATTGTAGCTGTTTATGAGAATCAAGTTGATTTTTTGCATTTCAATTCATCTCTCTGTCCACAATTGATAAGACCTGCTTGTACAACTTCAATGAAACTTGCAAAGAGATGGCCTGTGATGAAGAGACATGTGGAAGTGCTCAGGAATTTTATGTCGAAGGTCATTTAGGGGTCGGTTTAGTAAATTGTTTGGAAACGCTTCTTCCTGAGTCCACGGACGGACGTGTGGATGTATGCAAAACGTGATCATAAGTTTGGTCATTCGGGGTCGGAGTTTCAGAAATTTTTATGTTCAAGGACACTTCGGTCTATTCTTTAACTATTTAACTGTTAGTTCAAAATCTTTTCAAATTAATCTTTCTTGTGATTATAATAAGCTAATATTACCACTTTCTATTGGAGTTAAAATAATTTGCACAAGTATGTGAGGTCCAAGGAGGAGCTTGTGACTAAAACATTAATGGTATCGTTGGAAGCCTAATTATTGTCTTGCAGAGCCTTGCTTGATGTTCGGTTTGCCAGTGCAAAGTGGTAAACTATAATGGTAATTAAATGTAAAAAATAAATTTGGTAATATGTCATCCTTATCAACAACAATGTGAACATAGATCTTCTAAGACCTTCCTATCTAGTTTAAAGGTAGTCAGTATAGGCCCCAAACTATAGCTCATTATAATTGCAAGAATTTTTCAACACACAAGATGACTGAATGTCCCAGTGAGGAAAACTTCCTCGAAGGTTGTAATAAAAACAGTGTAAAAAACAGTGTAAATATTTTGAACAAAGGAGACTATATTTGAATATCTAGCATAGTTGGGGCCATTACAGCATACCTTTAAAAATGTATTAAGAAAGACAAAAACATGTCCCCAGCGCAACTGTTATGATGAGGATCGTTCACTCAATTGCCGTTGCCAAATGCATTATAGAAAATATCACCAACTTCGCAAATGTTCGTGTAGACTAACAGTATACAAAGTGCTCTGCGGATGTGGTATTGACCATTATAAGATACAGAAATTCGACAGGCATTTTGAAAACTAATCAACTTCAGCTATCGATATATCATTCTACCAAATCTGCACATGCAGTTATATATATGACTGCTGTTGAATCATGGACAAACACAATCTACACTTAATTTTGAACTACGTAGAACAAGTATAGACAATAACCCCCTATATAAACATTCAATGTGTAGAACACACTGTGCGTGCATGGCACAGCAAACACAAACTGCTTCAGTCAAACATTTTTGACGTTTTACAATTATTTTGTAAGACAATATACATAGATTCACGACGTCCCTTACATTCTGTAATAGAGCCTCTCCTTTGTAGTATAGTTTTGTTAAAAATTGTGTAAAATTAGACGGATATTTGAGCCTTGTCGTGCGCACTTTATCAACATAAGTTGTGTACAACATAATAGGGAGTCGAACAAAATAGATTCTACAAGTCTTACAAGGCTTGTCATTGGATATTCGATTAGACGGTCTTAAATTTGGTCTAATCTCTTTTAATTTTATATCAACAGAAAAGGAATTTTATCATCTTTTGTGATTGGGACGTGATCGCGAATGTTTGTTAAAGTGACTCTACCTTGCTTTGAATGGAAAGAACCTCAATTAAGGTAACACGGAGTATAATACACTGTGTAATTGTATAGGCGTATAGAGAGGTAAAATAGCCAGCATTCTTCCTCTTCAGTTGTATACATTGTTTTCACATTTTCACTGTCAATAAATACGGTAGCTATTAAGGAGCGTCTAGAAACAATTGCAGTGATTGAGTCATCTATTCCTTGTGTCGATTACGTATACATGATGTCTCGAAGCTCCGTGTTAGCGGTAAGTGACACCGTCCCGTCGTAATTTTATTCCTTCAAGCCCAAGCAGGCTCGAGTAGTGAGCATTATTACGTGAAGATTGAGTCTACAAAGGACGAATTAGACGCTGATTTCGGGGATATTTAGTCAACTTCTATAAGGAAATGTAAATAAATACACTAGGGGAACCACTTTCGACGGTCAATATATAACTGATCTGCTATAGGCAATTGCAGCGATTGTCATCTATTCCTGGTAGGTATACCGATATCTATTACCGATTGACTGGAGACCAACGTTTCGAAGCTACGAAGGATGTGCTAACATATATATTAGCCTGTGTACAAGCGGCTTCTTGATTTAGAGGTAGGTCTCTCATTTTGTGTGCGCGAGGTCCCACGTTCGATTCCACGTCAACATTTTTTTCCCCTTTATCTTTTTTTTTCTAGGCTAGAAATTATTTCGATTTCCACGCTAGTCGAACATGCAGCAAAAGAATCTGTTGCTTTCCAACTAATAAATAGGTATAATTTGTTTTCATGCTTTCACGTTCATTAAATATCTATTACCGATCGTCTTAAGGCAATTGCGGTGATTACGTGTAGATTGCGTCCATAAGGGACAAATTAGACGCTGATTTCGGGGACAATTTGTAAATATGTATGATGATTTGTAAATAAATACACTAGGGAAACCATTTCCACGGTCATAAAATAGCTATTACCGATCTGCTATAGGCAATTGCAGTGATTACGTCATCTATGTCGAAGCTATGCAATCGCCATAGCGGAATTGTTTACGTGTAAATGCTATCTGAAGGCTACTTTTTAGGGGTATATGCCATTATCTGGTCGCATTTTTGTTCCTTCAAGCACAAACAGGCTCGAGTGAGCATTATTACGTGTAGATTGCGTACATAAGGGACGAATTAGACGCTGATTTCGGGGATAATTTGTAAATATGTATGATGATTTGTAAATAAATACACTAGGGAAACCATTTCCACGGTCATAAAATAGCTATTACCGATCTGCTATAGGCAATTGCAGTTATTACGTCATCTATGTCGAAGCTATGCAATCGCCATAGCGGAATTGTTTACGTGTAAATGCTATCTGAAGGCTACTTTTTAGGGGTATATGCCATTATCTGGTCGCATTTTTGTTCCTTCAAGCACAAACAGGCTCGAGTGAGCATTATTACGTGTAGATTGCGTACATAAGGGACGAATTAGACGCTGATTTCGGGGATAATTTGTAAATATGTATGATGATTTGTAAATAAATACACTAGGGAAACCATTTCCACGGTCATAAAATAGCTATTACCGATCTGCTATAGGCAATTGCAGTTATTACGTCATCTATGTCGAAGCTATGCAATCGCCATAGCGGAATTGTTTACGTGTAAATGCTATCTGAAGGCTACTTTTTAGGGTTATATGCCATTATCTGGTCGCATTTTTGTTCCTTCAAGCACAAACAGGCTCGAGTGAGCATTATTACGTGTAGATTGCGTACATAAGGGACGAATTAGACGCTGATTTCGGGGATAATTTGTAAATATGTATGATGATTTGTAAATAAATACACTAGGGAAACCATTTCCACGGTCATAAAATAGCTATTACCGATCTGCTATAGGCAATTGCAGTGATTACGTCATCTATGTCGAAGCTATGCAATCGCCATAGCGGAATTGTTTACGTGTAAATGCTATCTGAAGGCTACTTTTTAGGGGTATATGCCATTATCTGGTCGCATTTTTGTTCCTTCAAGCACAAACAGGCTCGAGTGAGCATTATTACGTGTAGATTGCGTACATAAGGGACGAATTAGACGCTGATTTCGGAGATAATTTGTAAATATGTATGATGTTTTGTAAATAGATACACTAGGGAAACCATTTCCACGGTCAATAAATAGCTAATTCCAATCTGCTATAGGCAATTGCAGTGATTACGTCATCTATGTCGAAGCTATGCAATCGCCATAGCGGAATTGTTTACGTGTAAATGCTATCCGAAGGCTACTTTTTAGGGGTATATGCCATTATCTGGTCGCATTTTTGTTCCTTCAAGCACAAACAGGCTCGAGTGAGCATTATTACGTGTAGATTGCGTACATAAGGGACGAATTAGATGCTGATTTCGGGGATAATTTGTAAATATGTATGATGATTTGTAAATAAATACACTAGGGAAACCATTTCCACGGTCATAAAATAGCTATTACCGATCTGCTATAGGCAATTGCAGTGATTACGTCATCTATGTCGAAGCTATGCAATCGCCATAGCGGAATTGTTTACGTGTAAATGCTATCTGAAGGCTACTTTTTAGGGGTATATGCCATTATCTGGTCGCATTTTTGTTCCTTCAAGCACAAACAGGCTCGAGTGAGCATTATTACGTGTAGATTGCGTACATAAGGGACGAATTAGACGCTGATTTCGGAGATAATTTGTAAATATGTATGATGTTTTGTAAATAGATACACTAGGGAAACCATTTCCACGGTCAATAAATAGCTAATTCCAATCTGCTATAGGCAATTGCAGTGATTACGTCATCTATGTCGAAGCTATGCAATCGCCATAGCGGAATTGTTTACGTGTAAATGCTATCTGAAGGCTACTTTTTAGGGGTATATGCCATTATCTGGTCGCATTTTTGTTCCTTCAAGCACAAACAGGCTCGAGTGCGCATTATTACGTGTAGATTGCGTACATAAGGGACGAATTAGACGCTGATTTCGGGGATAATTTGTAAATATGTATGATGATTTGTAAATAAATACACTAGGGAAACCATTTCCACGGTCATAAAATAGCTATTACCGATCTGCTATAGGCAATTGCAGTGATTACGTCATCTATGTCGAAGCTATGCAATCGCCATAGCGGAATTGTTTACGTGTAAATGCTATCTGAAGGCTACTTTTTAGGGGTATATGCCATTATCTGGTCGCATTTTTGTTCCTTCAAGCACAAACAGGCTCGAGTGAGCATTATTACGTGTAGATTGCGTACATAAGGGACGAATTAGACGCTGATTTCGGGGATAATTTGTAAATATGTATGATGATTTGTAAATAAATACACTAGGGAAACCATTTCCACGGTCATAAAATAGCTATTACCGATCTGCTATAGGCAATTGCAGTTATTACGTCATCTATGTCGAAGCTATGCAATCGCCATAGCGGAATTGTTTACGTGTAAATGCTATCTGAAGGCTACTTTTTAGGGGTATATGCCATTATCTGGTCGCATTTTTGTTCCTTCAAGCACAAACAGGCTCGAGTGAGCATTATTACGTGTAGATTGCGTACATAAGGGACGAATTAGACGCTGATTTCGGGGATAATTTGTAAATATGTATGATGATTTGTAAATAAATACACTAGGGAAACCATTTCCACGGTCATAAAATAGCTATTACCGATCTGCTATAGGCAATTGCAGTGATTACGTCATCTATGTCGAAGCTATGCAATCGCCATGCGGAATTGTTTACGTGTAAATGCTATCTGAAGGCTACTTTTTAGGGGTATATGCCATTATCTGGTCGCATTTTTGTTCCTTCAAGCACAAACAGGCTCGAGTGAGCATTATTACGTGTAGATTGCGTACATAAGGGACGAATTAGACGCTGATTTCGGGGATAATTTGTAAATATGTATGATGATTTGTAAATAAATACACTAGGGAAACCATTTCCTGGGTCATAAAATAGCTATTACCGATCTGCTATAGGCAATTGCAGTGATTACGTCATCTATCCCTCGTGTCGAAGCTATACAATCGCCAAAGCCGTTATTGTTTACGTGTAAATGCTATCTGAAGGCTACTGTTTAGGGGTATATGCCATTGTCTGGTCGCATTTTTGTTCCTTCAAGCACAAGCAGGCTCGAGTGAGCATTATTACGTGTAGATTGCGTCCATAAGGAACGAATTAGACGCTGATTTCGGGGATAATTTGTAAATATGTATGATGTTTTGTAAATAGATACACTAGGGAAACCATTTCCACGGTCATAAAATAGCTAATTCCGATCGGCTATAGGCAATTGCAGTGATTACGTCATCTATCCCTCGTGTCGAAGCTATGCAATCGCCATAGCCGCTATTGTTTACGTGTAAATACTATCTGAAGGCTACTTTTTAGGGGTATATGCCATTGTCTGGACGCATTTTTATTCCTTCAAGCACAAGTAGGCTCTAGTGAGCATTATTACGTGTAGATTGCGTCCAAAGGGACAAATTAGACGCTGATTTCGGGGATAATTTGTAAATATGTATGATGATTTGTAAATAAATACACTAGGGAAACCATTTCCACGGTCATAAAATAGCTATTACCGATCGGCTATAGGCAATTGCAGTGATTACGTCATCTATGTCGAAGCTATGCAATCGCCATAGCGGAATTGTTTACGTGTAAATGCTATCTGAAGGCTACTTTTTAGGGGTATATGCCATTATCTGGTCGCATTTTTGTTCCTTCAAGCACAAACAGGCTCGAGTGAGCATTATTACGTGTAGATTGCGTACATAAGGGACGAATTAGACGCTGATTTCGGGGATAATTTGTAAATATGTATGATGATTTGTAAATAAATACACTAGGGAAACCATTTCCACGGTCATAAAATAGCTATTACCGATCTGCTATAGGCAATTGCAGTGATTACGTCATCTATGTCGAAGCTATGCAATCGCCATAGCGGAATTGTTTACGTGTAAATGCTATCTGAAGGCTACTTTTTAGGGGTATATGCCATTATCTGGTCGCATTTTTGTTCCTTCAAGCACAAACAGGCTCGAGTGCGCATTATTACGTGTAGATTGCGTACATAAGGGACGAATTAGACGCTGATTTCGGGGATAATTTGTAAATATGTATGATGATTTGTAAATAAATACACTAGGGAAACCATTTCCACGGTCATAAAATAGCTATTACCGATCTGCTATAGGCAATTGCAGTGATTACGTCATCTATGTCGAAGCTATGCAATCGCCATAGCGGAATTGTTTACGTGTAAATGCTATCTGAAGGCTACTTTTTAGGGGTATATGCCATTATCTGGTCGCATTTTTGTTCCTTCAAGCACAAACAGGCTCGAGTGAGCATTATTACGTGTAGATTGCGTACATAAGGGACGAATTAGACGCTGATTTCGGGGATAATTTGTAAATATGTATGATGAGTTGTAAATAAATACACTAGGGAAACCATTTCCACGGTCATAAAATAGCTATTACCGATCTGCTATAGGCAATTGCAGTGATTACGTCATCTATACCTCGTGTCGAAGCTATACAATCGCCAAAGCCGCTATTGTTTACGTGTAAATGCTATCTGAAGGCTACTGTTTAGGGGTATATGCCATTGTCTGGTCGCATTTTTGTTCCTTCAAGCACAAGCAGGCTCGAGTGAGCATTATTACGTGTAGATTGCGTCCATAAGGAACGAATTAGACGCTGATTTCGGGGATAATTTGAAAATATGTATGATGTTTTGTAAATAGATACACTAGGAAAACCATTTCCACGGTCAATAAATAGCTATTACCGATCTGCTATAGGCAATTGCAGTGATTACGTCATCTATCCCTCGTGTCGAAGCTATACAATCGCCAAAGCCGTTATTGTTTACGTGTAAATGCTATCTGAAGGCTACTGTTTAGGGGTATATGCCATTGTCTGGTCGCATTTTTGTTCCTTCAAGCACAAGCAGGCTCGAGTGAGCATTATTACGTGTAGATTGCGTCCATAAGGAACGAATTAGACGCTGATTTCGGGGATAATTTGTAAATATGTATGATGATTTGTAAATAAATACACTAGGGAAACCATTTCCACGGTCATAAAATAGCTATTACCGATCTGCTATAGGCAATTGCAGTGATTACGTCATCTATGTCGAAGCTATGCAATCGCCATAGCGGAATTGTTTACGTGTAAATGCTATCTGAAGGCTACTTTTTAGGGGTATATGCCATTATCTGGTCGCATTTTTGTTCCTTCAAGCACAAACAGGCTCGAGTGAGCATTATTACGTGTAGATTGCGTACATAAGGGACGAATTAGACGCTGATTTCGGGGATAATTTGTAAATATGTATGATGTTTTGTAAATAAATACACTAGGGAAACCATTTCCACGGTCATAAAATAGCTATTACCGATCTGCTATAGGCAATTGCAGTGATTACGTCATCTATGTCGAAGCTATGCAATCGCCATAGCGGAATTGTTTACGTGTAAATGCTATCTGAAGGCTACTTTTTAGGGGTATATGCCATTATCTGGTCGCATTTTTGTTCCTTCAAGCACAAACAGGCTCGAGTGAGCATTATTACGTGTAGATTGCGTACATAAGGGACGAATTAGACGCTGATTTCGGGGATAATTTGTAAATATGTATGATGATTTGTAAATAAATACACTAGGGAAACCATTTCCACGGTCATAAAATAGCTATTACCGATCTGCTATAGGCAATTGCAGTGATTACGTCATCTATGTCGAAGCTATGCAATCGCCATAGCGGAATTGTTTACGTGTAAATGCTATCTGAAGGCTACTTTTTAGGGGTATATGCCATTATCTGGTCGCATTTTTGTTCCTTCAAGCACAAACAGGCTCGAGTGAGCATTATTACGTGTAGATTGCGTACATAAGGGACGAATTAGACGCTGATTTCGGGGATAATTTGTAAATATGTATGATGATTTGTAAATAAATACACTAGGGAAACCATTTCCACGGTCATAAAATAGCTATTACCGATCTGCTATAGGCAATTGCAGTGATTACGTCATCTATGTCGAAGCTATGCAATCGCCATAGCGGAATTGTTTACGTGTAAATGCTATCTGAAGGCTACTGTTTAGGGGTATATGCCATTGTCTGGTCGCATTTTTGTTCCTTCAAGCACAAGCAGGCTCGAGTGAGCATTATTACGTGTAGATTGCGTCCATAAGGAACGAATTAGACGCTGATTTCGGGGATAATTTGTAAATATGTATGATGTTTTGTAAATAGATACACTAGGGAAACCATTTCCACGGTCATAAAATAGCTAATTCCGATCGGCTATAGGCAATTGCAGTGATTACGTCATCTATCCCTCGTGTCGAAGCTATGCAATCGCCATAGCCGCTATTGTTTACGTGTAAATACTATCTGAAGGCTACTTTTTAGGGGTATATGCCATTGTCTGGACGCATTTTTATTCCTTCAAGCACAAGTAGGCTCTAGTGAGCATTATTACGTGTAGATTGCGTCCAAAGGGACAAATTAGACGCTGATTTCGGGGATAATTTGTAAATATGTATGATGATTTGTAAATAAATACACTAGGGAAACCATTTCCACGGTCATAAAATAGCTATTACCGATCGGCTATAGGCAATTGCAGTGATTACGTCATCTATGTCGAAGCTATGCAATCGCCATAGCGGAATTGTTTACGTGTAAATGCTATCTGAAGGCTACTTTTTAGGGGTATATGCCATTATCTGGTCGCATTTTTGTTCCTTCAAGCACAAACAGGCTCGAGTGAGCATTATTACGTGTAGATTGCGTACATAAGGGACGAATTAGACGCTGATTTCGGGGATAATTTGTAAATATGTATGATGTTTTGTAAATAAATACACTAGGGAAACCATTTCCACGGTCATAAAATAGCTATTACCGATCTGCTATAGGCAATTGCAGTGATTACGTCATCTATGTCGAAGCTATGCAATCGCCATAGCGGAATTGTTTACGTGTAAATGCTATCTGAAGGCTACTTTTTAGGGGTATATGCCATTATCTGGTCGCATTTTTGTTCCTTCAAGCACAAACAGGCTCGAGTGCGCATTATTACGTGTAGATTGCGTACATAAGGGACGAATTAGACGCTGATTTCGGGGATAATTTGTAAATATGTATGATGATTTGTAAATAAATACACTAGGGAAACCATTTCCACGGTCATAAAATAGCTATTACCGATCTGCTATAGGCAATTGCAGTGATTACGTCATCTATGTCGAAGCTATGCAATCGCCATAGCGGAATTGTTTACGTGTAAATGCTATCTGAAGGCTACTTTTTAGGGGTATATGCCATTATCTGGTCGCATTTTTGTTCCTTCAAGCACAAACAGGCTCGAGTGAGCATTATTACGTGTAGATTGCGTACATAAGGGACGAATTAGACGCTGATTTCGGGGATAATTTGTAAATATGTATGATGAGTTGTAAATAAATACACTAGGGAAACCATTTCCACGGTCATAAAATAGCTATTACCGATCTGCTATAGGCAATTGCAGTGATTACGTCATCTATACCTCGTGTCGAAGCTATACAATCGCCAAAGCCGCTATTGTTTACGTGTAAATGCTATCTGAAGGCTACTGTTTAGGGGTATATGCCATTGTCTGGTCGCATTTTTGTTCCTTCAAGCACAAGCAGGCTCGAGTGAGCATTATTACGTGTAGATTGCGTCCATAAGGAACGAATTAGACGCTGATTTCGGGGATAATTTGAAAATATGTATGATGTTTTGTAAATAGATACACTAGGAAAACCATTTCCACGGTCAATAAATAGCTATTACCGATCTGCTATAGGCAATTGCAGTGATTACGTCATCTATCCCTCGTGTCGAAGCTATACAATCGCCAAAGCCGTTATTGTTTACGTGTAAATGCTATCTGAAGGCTACTGTTTAGGGGTATATGCCATTGTCTGGTCGCATTTTTGTTCCTTCAAGCACAAGCAGGCTCGAGTGAGCATTATTACGTGTAGATTGCGTCCATAAGGAACGAATTAGACGCTGATTTCGGGGATAATTTGTAAATATGTATGATGATTTGTAAATAAATACACTAGGGAAACCATTTCCACGGTCATAAAATAGCTATTACCGATCTGCTATAGGCAATTGCAGTGATTACGTCATCTATGTCGAAGCTATGCAATCGCCATAGCGGAATTGTTTACGTGTAAATGCTATCTGAAGGCTACTTTCGTTTCGTTTCGTTTCGTTTATTTCACTTTTTTTCTTTTTTACAATTACATTCACAATAATGTATAATACCAATGTCAAAGAAAGAAAAAAAGCATGGAAAATCTGAAAAAGCTACGCTTATACACTCATAGAGTGCAGATTCACCATGAACAAATTAAATACAATACGCTAACTACCCCCCCCCCCCACTTCCCAAACGGGAAGTAGCATTATTAAATGTGATAACTTTAACGCATATATTACAAATCATTGTTTAACAAATATAGCTTCAGTTGCTTTATGAATATTGATAAGGTTGGTGATTTTTTAAGTTTGGGTTCGAGAGTATTCCAAAATGTGGCACCAGTAAATCTTACAGACTTAGTATTTAAAACTAATCGTGGGTAATCCAAATGAATGGCAGTTGAGTGTCTAGTGTTATAACTATGGAGTTGATTATTTAAATTAAAAAAAGACTTAAACGGAGGTGGAAGTAAATCATGAAGATATTTGAAAACAAAGATTCCAAGTTGGAGTTGATATATGTCAAAAACTGTTAAGATACTTAAATTCTTAAAAATAGGAGTAGTATGACTAAGATAATCTGATTTGCTAATCAGTCGTATCAACTTCTTTTGGAGCACAAATAATCTATTCAGATGAACAGTATGCGCATTGCCCCAGAGAATATTACAATACGAAAGATGAGGATAAACCAATGTATAATAAAGGGATAACAATACCTGATGAGGAACCTGAAACCTAATTTTATAAAGAATGCCAATCGTCTTAGACACTTTAGTACAGATATAATCAATGTGAGTTTTCCAGCTTAAGAGTGGGTCAAGTTGAACTCCAAGGAACTTAACGTTTTCTGTTTCATGTATAATTGTATTGTTCAAGATGAGTTTTAGTTTGGGTTTGGTGGAATGGTAAGTGTGAAAAACTATGAAGTTAGTTTTATTGACATTAAGAGACAACTTATTAGCACAAAACCAATCTGCAATAGCAGAAAGTTCATTATTTAAAATACGATTATATGCATTCAAATCATTATTCTTAAATAGTATGCTAGTGTCATCAGCAAAAAGACAAAATTTAAGAATACTTGAACAATTAGGGAGATCATTGATATAAATGAGAAAAAGGAGCGGTCCTAGAATAGATCCCTGAGGAACACCACAAGTTATATTACAATAAGCTGAAACGTGTTCACCAATAATAACACTCTGTTTACGATCTGATAGGTAATTTCGAAACAACTGTAACGCAAGTCCCCTAATCCCATAATGACTTAGTTTGTTTAATAATATATCATGATTGACCGTATCAAAAGCTTTCGATAGGTCTATAAATATTCCAAGGGTAGACTGCTTATTATTAAAACCAGTAGTAATAAAATCAATGACGTCAAGGCCAGCCATACTAGTTGAACGATTTTGACGGAAACCATACTGATTATCGGAAATTATGTTGTTGCTATTTAGAAAAGTTATAGTTCTGGAGTAGATAATTTTCTCAATTATTTTAGATAGAGAAGTGAGTACTGAAATTGGTCTATAATTTGACAATTCATCAGTTTTACCTGTCTTAAATATAGGTGTTACTCTAGCAAGTTTGGCAGAATTTGGGAATATACCAGTTGATAGTGAAATATTAAAAATATGAGATAATGGCCGGGCAATAACATGTGAAATAGATTGTAGAATGCGTACTGATATACCGTCAAACCCAGATGCAGAATTCCTCTTAAGTTTACTGATAATATTGATAATTTCTGAAGGATTACTAGGAGACAAAAATAAAGAATTTGTACAAGAGCCTCTTAGGAAATCATTAAACACCGCATTACAAGTAGGAATTTTCTCAGCCAGGGAAGGACCAATTAGTGTAAAGAAATCGTTAAATGCGTTTGCAATATCATTCTCATTAGTCAAAACGCTTCCATTGTGATTAATCTTTGAAATTTTGTGTAACTTAGAATTGTCTGTAATTAGTTTATTAATTATTTTCCATGTTTTATTCAAATTGTTTTTATTATTCTCAAACATATTAAGGTAATATAATTCTTTAGCCTTCCTGGTAACACTGGTTGTTTGATTTCTGTAGACTGAATATTTGACTTTATTTTCAGGAGTAGGATTTTTTATATAATTCTTAAATAAATTATTCTTATGTCGAATAGATTTCAAAACACCTCTTGTTAGCCACGGTGATGAAAGTCGTCTATTCTTAGAAGTAACTTTTTGTAAAGGGCAGTGCTTATTATAAATAAGTAAGAATGTATTGATAAAACCATCATAAGATATGTCAACATCGTTTGTTGAATATAGCCATTCCCAATCTAGACAATCAAGTTCTGCAACTAGGTTAAACAAACTTGTAGGTGTAATTTTCCTTTTATAAAATACAGAATGGTTATTGCCAGAGTTAGTAGGTTGATTTAAACTTTGAATGTAATAGACTGGTAAATGATCACTTATGTCAGAAAGTAAAATACCCGAAGTAAATGAACCGATTAAATTATTGCAAAAAATATTATCCAGCAAAGTTGCAGAATTTTCAGTAATGCGAGTGGGTTTTGTAATCAATGGTAAAAAAGAAGATGAGTACAATATATCTAGGAAATTCGTTGTAGTATTGTCGGTACCATACTTTATTAAATCTATATTAAAATCACCCAGTAGGATTATGTTTTTATTCGTGTTATTAATAGTATCTAATAAAGGAGATAGGTCCTCGATGAAAGTCGGTATTGAGTTTGCTGGGGGACGATAAACTACACCAACAATAGTATTTTTACTCTTATTTGAGATTATTTCAACAAACATTGATTCAAAATTATTAGAATTGTGCATTAGGTCATCCCGAATAATATAATTAATATGGCTTGCAATATAAAATCCAACACCACCACCTCTTTTGTTAGGTCTATCATGATTAATGAAGTTATAATTAGGAATGGACAACATTTGTGCTGGTGTATTAGGCTCTAACCACGTTTCAGTTATAGCTACAATATCAAATGGACACTTTTTAGGGGTATATGCCATTATCTGGTCGCATTTTTGTTCCTTCAAGCACAAACAGGCTCGAGTGAGCATTATTACGTGTAGATTGCGTACATAAGGGACGAATTAGACGCTGATTTCGGGGATAATTTGTAAATATGTATGATGTTTTGTAAATAAATACACTAGGGAAACCATTTCCACGGTCATAAAATAGCTATTACCGATCTGCTATAGGCAATTGCAGTGATTACGTCATCTATGTCGAAGCTATGCAATCGCCATAGCGGAATTGTTTACGTGTAAATGCTATCTGAAGGCTACTTTTTAGGGGTATATGCCATTATCTGGTCGCATTTTTGTTCCTTCAAGCACAAACAGGCTCGAGTGCGCATTATTACGTGTAGATTGCGTACATAAGGGACGAATTAGACGCTGATTTCGGGGATAATTTGTAAATATGTATGATGATTTGTAAATAAATACACTAGGGAAACCATTTCCACGGTCATAAAATAGCTATTACCGATCTGCTATAGGCAATTGCAGTGATTACGTCATCTATGTCGAAGCTATGCAATCGCCATAGCGGAATTGTTTACGTGTAAATGCTATCTGAAGGCTACTTTTTAGGGGTATATGCCATTATCTGGTCGCATTTTTGTTCCTTCAAGCACAAACAGGCTCGAGTGAGCATTATTACGTGTAGATTGCGTACATAAGGGACGAATTAGACGCTGATTTCGGGGATAATTTGTAAATATGTATGATGAGTTGTAAATAAATACACTAGGGAAACCATTTCCACGGTCATAAAATAGCTATTACCGATCTGCTATAGGCAATTGCAGTGATTACGTCATCTATACCTCGTGTCGAAGCTATACAATCGCCAAAGCCGCTATTGTTTACGTGTAAATGCTATCTGAAGGCTACTGTTTAGGGGTATATGCCATTGTCTGGTCGCATTTTTGTTCCTTCAAGCACAAGCAGGCTCGAGTGAGCATTATTACGTGTAGATTGCGTCCATAAGGAACGAATTAGACGCTGATTTCGGGGATAATTTGTAAATATGTATGATGTTTTGTAAATAGATACACTAGGAAAACCATTTCCACGGTCAATAAATAGCTATTACCGATCTGCTATAGGCAATTGCAGTGATTACGTCATCTATCCCTCGTGTCGAAGCTATACAATCGCCAAAGCCGTTATTGTTTACGTGTAAATGCTATCTGAAGGCTACTGTTTAGGGGTATATGCCATTGTCTGGTCGCATTTTTGTTCCTTCAAGCACAAGCAGGCTCGAGTGAGCATTATTACGTGTAGATTGCGTCCATAAGGAACGAATTAGACGCTGATTTCGGAGATAATTTGTAAATATGTATGATGATTTGTAAATAAATACACTAGGGAAACCATTTCCACGGTCATAAAATAGCTATTACCGATCTGCTATAGGCAATTGCAGTGATTACGTCATCTATGTCGAAGCTATGCAATCGCCATAGCGGAATTGTTTACGTGTAAATGCTATCTGAAGGCTACTTTTTAGGGGTATATGCCATTATCTGGTCGCATTTTTGTTCCTTCAAGCACAAACAGGCTCGAGTGAGCATTATTACGTGTAGATTGCGTACATAAGGGACGAATTAGACGCTGATTTCGGGGATAATTTGTAAATATGTATGATGTTTTGTAAATAAATACACTAGGGAAACCATTTCCACGGTCATAAAATAGCTATTACCGATCTGCTATAGGCAATTGCAGTGATTACGTCATCTATGTCGAAGCTATGCAATCGCCATAGCGGAATTGTTTACGTGTAAATGCTATCTGAAGGCTACTGTTTAGGGGTATATGCCATTGTCTGGTCGCATTTTTGTTCCTTCAAGCACAAGCAGGCTCGAGTGAGCATTATTACGTGTAGATTGCGTCCATAAGGAACGAATTAGACGCTGATTTCGGGGATAATTTGTAAATATGTATGATGTTTTGTAAATAGATACACTAGGAAAACCATTTCCACGGTCAATAAATAGCTATTACCGATCTGCTATAGGCAATTGCAGTGATTACGTCATCTATCCCTCGTGTCGAAGCTATACAATCGCCAAAGCCGTTATTGTTTACGTGTAAATGCTATCTGAAGGCTACTTTTTAGGGGTATATGCCATTGTCTGGTCGCATTTTTGTTCCTTCAAGCACAAGCAGGCTCGAGTGAGCATTATTACGTGTAGATTGCGTCCATAAGGAACGAATTAGACGCTGATTTCGGGGATAATTTGTAAATATGTATGATGATTTGTAAATAAATACACTAGGGAAACCATTTCCACGGTCATAAAATAGCTATTACCGATCTGCTATAGGCAATTGCAGTGATTACGTCATCTATGTCGAAGCTATGCAATCGCCATAGCGGAATTGTTTACGTGTAAATGCTATCTGAAGGCTACTTTTTAGGGGTATATGCCATTATCTGGTCGCATTTTTGTTCCTTCAAGCACAAACAGGCTCGAGTGAGCATTATTACGTGTAGATTGCGTACATAAGGGACGAATTAGACGCTGATTTCGGGGATAATTTGTAAATATGTATGATGTTTTGTAAATAAATACACTAGGGAAACCATTTCCACGGTCATAAAATAGCTATTACCGATCTGCTATAGGCAATTGCAGTGATTACGTCATCTATGTCGAAGCTATGCAATCGCCATAGCGGAATTGTTTACGTGTAAATGCTATCTGAAGGCTACTTTTTAGGGGTATATGCCATTATCTGGTCGCATTTTTGTTCCTTCAAGCACAAACAGGCTCGAGTGAGCATTATTACGTGTAGATTGCGTACATAAGGGACGAATTAGACGCTGATTTCGGGGATAATTTGTAAATATGTATGATGATTTGTAAATAAATACACTAGGTAAACCATTTCCACGGTCATAAAATAGCTATTACCGATCTGCTATAGGCAATTGCAGTGATTACGTCATCTATGTCGAAGCTATGCAATCGCCATAGCGGAATTGTTTACGTGTAAATGCTATCTGAAGGCTACTTTTTAGGGGTATATGCCATTATATGGTCGCATTTTTGTTCCTTCAAGCACAAACAGGCTCGAGTGCGCATTATTACGTGTAGATTGCGTACATAAGGGACGAATTAGACGCTGATTTCGGGGATAATTTGTAAATATGTATGATGATTTGTAAATAAATACACTAGGGAAACCATTTCCACGGTCATAAAATAGCTATTACCGATCTGCTATAGGCAATTGCAGTGATTACGTCATCTATGTCGAAGCTATGCAATCGCCATAGCGGAATTGTTTACGTGTAAATGCTATCTGAAGGCTACTGTTTAGGGGTATATGCCATTGTCTGGTCGCATTTTTGTTCCTTCAAGCACAAGCAGGCTCGAGTGAGCATTATTACGTGTAGATTGCGTCCATAAGGAACGAATTAGACGCTAATTTCGGGGATAATTTGTAAATATGTATGATGTTTTGTAAATAGATACACTAGGGAAACCATTTCCACGGTCAATAAATAGCTATTACCGATCTGCTATAGGCAATTGCAGTGATTACGTCATCTATCCCTCGTGTCGAAGCTATACAATCGCCAAAGCCGCTATTGTTTACGTGTAAATGCTATCTGAAGGCTACTGTTTAGGGGTATATGCCATTGTCTGGTCGCATTTTTGTTCCTTCAAGCACAAGCTGGCTCGAGTGAGCATTATTACGTGTAGATTGCGTCCATAAGGAACGAATTAGACGCTGATTTCGGAGATAATTTGTAAATATGTATGATGTTTTGTAAATAGATACACTGGGGAAACCATTTCCACGGTCAATAAATAGCTAATTCCGATCTGCTATAGGCAATTGCAGTGATTACGTCATCTATCCCTCGTGTCGAAGCTATGCAATCGCCATAGCCGCTATTGTTTACGTGTAAATACTATCTGAAGGCTACTTTTTAGGGGTATATGCCATTGTCTGGTCGCATTTTTGTTCCTTCAAGCACAAGTAGGCTCGAGTGAGCATTATTACGTGTAGATTGCGTCCATAAGGAACGAATTAGACGCTGATTTCGGAGATAATTTGTAAATATGTATGATGATTTGTAAATAAATACACTAGGGAAACCATTTCCACGGTCATAAAATAGCTATTACCGATCTGCTATAGGCAATTGCAGTGATTACGTCATCTATGTCGAAGCTATGCAATCGCCATAGCGGAATTGTTTACGTGTAAATGCTATCTGAAGGCTACTTTTTAGGGGTATATGCCATTATCTGGTCGCATTTTTGTTCCTTCAAGCACAAACAGGCTCGAGTGAGCATTATTACGTGTAGATTGCGTACATAAGGGACGAATTAGACGCTGATTTCGGGGATAATTTGTAAATATGTATGATGTTTTGTAAATAAATACACTAGGGAAACCATTTCCACGGTCATAAAATAGCTATTACCGATCTGCTATAGGCAATTGCAGTGATTACGTCATCTATGTCGAAGCTATGCAATCGCCATAGCGGAATTGTTTACGTGTAAATGCTATCTGAAGGCTACTGTTTAGGGGTATATGCCATTGTCTGGTCGCATTTTTGTTCCTTCAAGCACAAGCAGGCTCGAGTGAGCATTATTACGTGTAGATTGCGTCCATAAGGAACGAATTAGACGCTGATTTCGGGGATAATTTGTAAATATGTATGATGTTTTGTAAATAGATACACTAGGAAAACCATTTCCACGGTCAATAAATAGCTATTACCGATCTGCTATAGGCAATTGCAGTGATTACGTCATCTATCCCTCGTGTCGAAGCTATACAATCGCCAAAGCCGTTATTGTTTACGTGTAAATGCTATCTGAAGGCTACTTTTTAGGGGTATATGCCATTGTCTGGTCGCATTTTTGTTCCTTCAAGCACAAGCAGGCTCGAGTGAGCATTATTACGTGTAGATTGCGTCCATAAGGAACGAATTAGACGCTGATTTCGGGGATAATTTGTAAATATGTATGATGATTTGTAAATAAATACACTAGGGAAACCATTTCCACGGTCATAAAATAGCTATTACCGATCTGCTATAGGCAATTGCAGTGATTACGTCATCTATGTCGAAGCTATGCAATCGCCATAGCGGAATTGTTTACGTGTAAATGCTATCTGAAGGCTACTTTTTAGGGGTATATGCCATTATCTGGTCGCATTTTTGTTCCTTCAAGCACAAACAGGCTCGAGTGAGCATTATTACGTGTAGATTGCGTACATAAGGGACGAATTAGACGCTGATTTCGGGGATAATTTGTAAATATGTATGATGTTTTGTAAATAAATACACTAGGGAAACCATTTCCACGGTCATAAAATAGCTATTACCGATCTGCTATAGGCAATTGCAGTGATTACGTCATCTATGTCGAAGCTATGCAATCGCCATAGCGGAATTGTTTACGTGTAAATGCTATCTGAAGGCTACTTTTTAGGGGTATATGCCATTATCTGGTCGCATTTTTGTTCCTTCAAGCACAAACAGGCTCGAGTGAGCATTATTACGTGTAGATTGCGTACATAAGGGACGAATTAGACGCTGATTTCGGGGATAATTTGTAAATATGTATGATGATTTGTAAATAAATACACTAGGTAAACCATTTCCACGGTCATAAAATAGCTATTACCGATCTGCTATAGGCAATTGCAGTGATTACGTCATCTATGTCGAAGCTATGCAATCGCCATAGCGGAATTGTTTACGTGTAAATGCTATCTGAAGGCTACTTTTTAGGGGTATATGCCATTATCTGGTCGCATTTTTGTTCCTTCAAGCACAAACAGGCTCGAGTGCGCATTATTACGTGTAGATTGCGTACATAAGGGACGAATTAGACGCTGATTTCGGGGATAATTTGTAAATATGTATGATGATTTGTAAATAAATACACTAGGGAAACCATTTCCACGGTCATAAAATAGCTATTACCGATCTGCTATAGGCAATTGCAGTGATTACGTCATCTATGTCGAAGCTATGCAATCGCCATAGCGGAATTGTTTACGTGTAAATGCTATCTGAAGGCTACTGTTTAGGGGTATATGCCATTGTCTGGTCGCATTTTTGTTCCTTCAAGCACAAGCAGGCTCGAGTGAGCATTATTACGTGTAGATTGCGTCCATAAGGAACGAATTAGACGCTAATTTCGGGGATAATTTGTAAATATGTATGATGTTTTGTAAATAGATACACTAGGGAAACCATTTCCACGGTCAATAAATAGCTATTACCGATCTGCTATAGGCAATTGCAGTGATTACGTCATCTATCCCTCGTGTCGAAGCTATACAATCGCCAAAGCCGCTATTGTTTACGTGTAAATGCTATCTGAAGGCTACTGTTTAGGGGTATATGCCATTGTCTGGTCGCATTTTTGTTCCTTCAAGCACAAGCTGGCTCGAGTGAGCATTATTACGTGTAGATTGCGTCCATAAGGAACGAATTAGACGCTGATTTCGGAGATAATTTGTAAATATGTATGATGTTTTGTAAATAGATACACTGGGGAAACCATTTCCACGGTCAATAAATAGCTAATTCCGATCTGCTATAGGCAATTGCAGTGATTACGTCATCTATCCCTCGTGTCGAAGCTATGCAATCGCCATAGCCGCTATTGTTTACGTGTAAATACTATCTGAAGGCTACTTTTTAGGGGTATATGCCATTGTCTGGTCGCATTTTTGTTCCTTCAAGCACAAGTAGGCTCGAGTGAGCATTATTACGTGTAGATTGCGTCCATAAGGGACAAATTAGACGCTGATTTCGGGGATAATTTGTAAATATGTATGATGATTTGTAAATAAATACACTAGGGAAACCATTTCCACGGTCATAAAATAGCTATTACCGATCTGCTATAGGCAATTGCAGTGATTACGTCATCTATGTCGAAGCTATGCAATCGCCATAGCGGAATTGTTTACGTGTAAATGATATCTGAAGGCTACTTTTTAGGGGTATATGCCATTATCTGGTCGCATTTTTGTTCCTTCAAGCACAAACAGGCTCGAGTGTTTACGTGTAAATGCTATCTGAAGGCTACTTTTTAGGGGTATATGCCATTATCTGGTCGCATTTTTGTTCCTTCAAGCACAAACAGGCTCGAGTGAGCATTATTACGTGTAGATTGCGTACATAAGGGACGAATTAGACGCTGATTTCGGGGATAATTTGTAAATATGTATGATGATTTGTAAATAAATACACTAGGGAAACCATTTCCACGGTCATAAAATAGCTATTACCGATCTGCTATAGGCAATTGCAGTGATTACGTCATCGATGTCGAAGCTATGCAATCGCCATAGCGGAATTGTTTACGTGTAAATGCTATCTGAAGGCTACTTTTTAGGGGTATATGCCATTATCTGGTCGCATTTTTGTTCCTTTAAGCACAAACAGGCTCGAGTGAGCATTATTACGTGTAGATTGCGTACATAAGGGACGAATTAGACGCTGATTTCGGGGATAATTTGTAAATATGTATGATGTTTTGTAAATAAATACACTAGGGAAACCATTTCCACGGTCATAAAATAGCTATTACCGATCGGCTATAGGCAATTGCAGTGATTACGTCATCTATGTCGAAGCTATGCAATCGCCATAGCGGAATTGTTTACGTGTAAATGCTATCTGAAGGCTACTTTTTAGGGGTATGTGCCATTATCTGGTCGCATTTTTGTTCCTTCAAGCACAAACAGGCTCGAGTGAGCATTATTACGTGTAGATTGCGTACATAAGGAACGAATTAGACGGTGATTTCGGGGATAATTTGTAAATATGTATGATGATTTGTAAATAAATACACTAGGGAAACCATTTCCACGGTCATAAAATAGCTATTACCGATCTGCTATAGGCAAGTGCAGTGATTACGTCATCTATGTCGAAGCTATGCAATCGCCATAGCGGAATTGTTTACGTGTAAATGCTATCTGAAGGCTACTTTTTAGGGTTATATGCCATTATCTGGTCGCATTTTTGTTCCTTCAAGCACAAACAGGCTCGAGTGCGCATTATCACGTGTAGATTGCGTACATAAGGGACGAATTAGACGCTGATTTCGGGGATAATTTGTAAATATGTATGATGATTTGTAAATAAATATACTAGGGAAACCATTTCCACGGTCATAAAATAGCTATTACCGATCTGCTATAGGCAATTGCAGTGATTACGTCATCTATGTCGAAGCTATGCAATCGCCATAGCGGAATTGTTTACGTGTAAATGCTATCTGAAGGCTACTTTTTAGGGGTATATGCCATTATCTGGTCGCATTTTTGTTCCTTCAAGCACAAACAGGCTCGAGTGAGCATTATTACGTGTAGATTGCGTACATAAGGGACGAATTAGACGCTGATTTCGGGGATAATTTGTAAATATGTATGATGATTTGTAAATAAATACACTAGGGAAACCATTTCCACGGTCATAAAATAGCTATTACCGATCTGCTATAGGCAATTGCAGTGATTACGTCATCTATGTCGAAGCTATGCAATCGCCATAGCGGAATTGTTTACGTGTAAATGCTATCTGAAGGCTACTTTTTAGGGGTATATGCCATTATCTGGTCGCATTTTTGTTCCTTCAAGCACAAACAGGCTCGAGTGAGCATTATTACGTGTAGATTGCGTACATAAGGGACGAATTAGACGCTGATTTCGGGGATAATTTGTAAATATGTATGATGTTTTGTAAATAAATATACTAGGGAAACCATTTCCACGGTCATAAAATAGCTATTACCGATCTGCTATAGGCAATTGCAGTGATTACGTCATCTATACCTCGTGTCGAAGCTATACAATGGCCAAAGCCGCTATTGTTTACGTGTAAATGCTATCTGAAGGCTACTGTTTAGGGGTATATGCCATTGTCTGGTCGCATTTTTGTTCCTTCAAGCACAAGCAGGCTCGAGTGAGCATTATTACGTGTAGATTGCGTCCATAAGGAACGAATTAGACGCTGATTTCGCGGATAATTTGTAAATATGTATGATGATTTGTAAATAAATACACTAGGGAAACCATTTCCACGGTCATAAAATAGCTATTACCGATCTGCTATAGGCAATTGCAGTGATTACGTCATCTATGTCGAAGCTATGCAATCGCCATAGCGGAATTGTTTACGTGTAAATGCTATCTGAAGGCTACTTTTTAGGGGTATATGCCATTATCTGGTCGCATTTTTGTTCCTTCAAGCACAAACAGGCTCGAGTGAGCATTATTACGTGTAGATTGCGTACATAAGGGACGAATTAGACGCTGATTTCGGGGATAATTTGTAAATATGTATGATGTTTTGTAAATAGATACACTAGGGAAACCATTTCCACGGTCAATAAATAGCTATTGCCGATCTGCTATAGGCAATTGCAGTGATTACGTCATCTATCCCTCGTGTCGAAGCTATACAATCGCCAAAGCCGCTATTGTTTACGTGTAAATGCTATCTGAAGGCTACTGTTTAGTGGTATATGCCATTGTCTGGTCGCATTTTTGTTCCTTCAAGCACAAGCAGGCTCGAGTGAGCATTATTACGTGTAGATTGCGTCCATAAGGAACGCTGATTTCGGGGATAATTTGTAAATATGTATGATGATTTGTAAATAAATATACTAGGGAAACCATTTCCACGGTCATAAAATAGCTATTACCGATCTGCTATAGGCAATTGCAGTGATTACGTCATCTATGTCGAAGCTATGCAATCGCCATAGCGGAATTGTTTACGTGTAAATGCTATCTGAAGGCTACTTTTTAGGGGTATATGCCATTATCTGGTCGCATTTTTGTTCCTTCAAGCACAAGCAGGCTCGAGTGCGCATTATTACGTGTAGATTGCGTACATAAGGGACGAATTAGACGCTGATTTCGGGGATAATTTGTAAATATGTATGATGATTTGTAAATAAATACACTAGGGAAACCATTTCCACGGTCATAAAATAGCTATTACCGATCTGCTATAGGCAATTGCAGTGATTACGTCATCTATGTCGAAGCTATGCAATCGCCATAGCGGAATTGTTTACGTGTAAATGCTATCTGAAGGCTACTTTTTAGGGGTATATGCCATTATCTGGTCGCATTTTTGTTCCTTCAAGCACAAACAGGCTCGAGTGAGCATTATTACGTGTAGATTGCGTACATAAGGGACGAATTAGACGCTGATTTCGGGGATAATTTGTAAATATGTATGATGTTTTGTAAATAGATACACTAGGGAAACCATTTCCACGGTCAATAAATAGCTAACTCCGATCGGCTATAGGCAATTGCAGTGATTACGTCATCTATCCCTCGTGTCGAAGCTATACAATCGCCAAAGCCGCTATTGTTTACGTGTAAATGCTATCTGAAGGCTACTGTTTAGGGGTATATGCCATTGTCTGGTCGCATTTTTGTTCCTTCAAGCACAAGCAGGCTCGAGTGAGCATTATTACGTGTAGATTGCGTCCATAAGGAACGAATTAGACGCTGATTTCGGGGATAATTTGTAAATATGTATGATGATTTGTAAATAAATACACTAGGGAAACCATTTCCACGGTCATAAAATAGCTATTACCGATCTGCTATAGGCAATTGCAGTGATTACGTCATCTATGTCGAAGCTATACAATCGCCATAGCGGAATTGTTTACGTGTAAATGCTATCTGAAGGCTACTTTTTAGGGGTATATGCCATTATCTGGTCGCATTTTTGTTCCTTCAAGCACAAACAGGCTCGAGTGCGCATTATTACGTGTAGATTGCGTACATAAGGGACGAATTAGACGCTGATTTCGGGGATAATTTGTAAATATGTATGATGATTTGTAAATAAATACACTAGGGAAACCATTTCCACGGTCATAAAATAGCTATTACCGATCTGCTATAGGCAATTGCAGTGATTACGTCATCTATGTCGAAGCTATGCAATCGCCATAGCGGAATTGTTTACGTGTAAATGCTATCTGAAGGCTACTTTTTAGGGGTATATGCCATTATCTGGTCGCATTTTTGTTCCTTCAAGCACAAACAGGCTCGAGTGAGCATTATTACGTGTAGATTGCGTACATAAGGGACGAATTAGACGCTGATTTCGGGGATAATTTGTAAATATGTATGATGTTTTGTAAATAGATACACTAGGGAAACCATTTCCACGGTCAATAAATAGCTATTACCGATCTGCTATAGGCAATTGCAGTGATTACGTCATCTATCCCTCGTGTCGAAGCTATACAATCGCCAAAGCCGCTATTGTTTACGTGTAAATGCTATCTGAAGGCTACTGTTTAGGGGTATATGCCATTGTCTGGTCGCATTTTTGTTCCTTCAAGCACAAGCAGGCTCGAGTGAGCATTATTACGTGTAGATTGCGTCCATAAGGAACGAATTAGACGCTGATTTCGGGGATAATTTGTAAATATGTATGATGATTTGTAAATAAATACACTAGGGAAACCATTTCCACGGTCATAAAATAGCTATTACCGATCTGCTATAGGCAATTGCAGTGATTACGTCATCTATGTCGAAGCTATACAATCGCCATAGCGGAATTGTTTACGTGTAAATGCTATCTGAAGGCTACTTTTTAGGGGTATATGCCATTATCTGGTCGCATTTTTGTTCCTTCAAGCACAAACAGGCTCGAGTGCGCATTATTACGTGTAGATTGCGTACATAAGGGACGAATTAGACGCTGATTTCGGGGATAATTTGTAAATATGTATGATGATTTGTAAATAAATACACTAGGGAAACCATTTCCACGGTCATAAAATAGCTATTACCGATCTGCTATAGGCAATTGCAGTGATTACGTCATCTATGTCGAAGCTATGCAATCGCCATAGCGGAATTGTTTACGTGTAAATGCTATCTGAAGGCTACTTTTTAGGGGTATATGCCATTATCTGGTCGCATTTTTGTTCCTTCAAGCACAAACAGGCTCGAGTGAGCATTATTACGTGTAGATTGCGTACATAAGGGACGAATTAGACGCTGATTTCGGGGATAATTTGTAAATATGTATGATGTTTTGTAAATAGATACACTAGGGAAACCATTTCCACGGTCAATAAATAGCTATTACCGATCTGCTATAGGCAATTGCAGTGATTACGTCATCTATCCCTCGTGTCGAAGCTATACAATCGCCAAAGCCGCTATTGTTTACGTGTAAATGCTATCTGAAGGCTACTGTTTAGGAGTATATGCCATTGTCTGGTCGCATTTTTGTTCCTTCAAGCACAAGCAGGCTCGAGTGAGCATTATTACGTGTAGATTGCGTCCATAAGGAACAAATTAGACGCTGATTTCGGGGATAATTTGTAAATATGTATGATGATTTGTAAATAAATACACTAGGGAAACCATTTCCACGGTCATAAAATAGCTATTACCGATCTGCTATAGGCAATTGCAGTGATTACGTCATCTATGTCGAAGCTATACAATCGCCATAGCGGAATTGTTTACGTGTAAATGCTATCTGAAGGCTACTTTTTAGGGGTATATGCCATTATCTGGTCGCATTTTTGTTCCTTCAAGCACAAACAGGCTCGAGTGCGCATTATTACGTGGAGATTGCGTACATAAGGGACGAATTAGACGCTGATTTCGGGGATAATTTGTAAATATGTATGATGATTTGTAAATAAATACACTAGGGAAACCATTTCCACGGTCATAAAATAGCTATTACCGATCTGCTATAGGCAATTGCAGTGATTACGTCATCTATGTCGAAGCTATGCAATCGCCATAGCGGAATTGTTTACGTGTAAATGCTATCTGAAGGCTACTTTTTAGGGGTATATGCCATTATCTGGTCGCATTTTTGTTCCTTCAAGCACAAACAGGCTCGAGTGAGCATTATTACGTGTAGATTGCGTACATAAGGGACGAATTAGACGCTGATTTCGGGGATAATTTGTAAATATGTATGATGTTTTGTAAATAGATACACTGGGGAAACCATTTCCACGGTCAATAAATAGCTAATTCCGATCTGCTATAGGCAATTGCAGTGATTACGTCATCTATCCCTCGTGTCGAAGCTATACAATCGCCAAAGCCGCTATTGTTTACGTGTAAATGCTATCTGAAGGCTACTGTTTAGGGGTATATGCCATTGTCTGGTCGCATTTTTGTTCCTTCAAGCACAAGCAGGCTCGAGTGAGCATTATTACGTGTAGATTGCGTCCATAAGGAACGAATTAGACGCTGATTTCGCGGATAATTTGTAAATATGTATGATGATTTGTAAATAAATACACTAGGGAAACCATTTCCACGGTCATAAAATAGCTATTACCGATCTGCTATAGGCAATTGCAGTGATTACGTCATCTATGTCGAAGCTATGCAATCGCCATAGCGGAATTGTTTACGTGTAAATGCTATCTGAAGGCTACTTTTTAGGGGTATATGCCATTATCTGGTCGCATTTTTGTTCCTTCAAGCACAAACAGGCTCGAGTGCGCATTATCACGTGTAGATTGCGTACATAAGGGACGAATTAGACGCTGATTTCGGGGATAATTTGTAAATATGTATGATGATTTGTAAATAAATATACTAGGGAAACCATTTCCACGGTCATAAAATAGCTATTACCGATCTGCTATAGGCAATTGCAGTGATTACGTCATCTATGTCGAAGCTATGCAATCGCCATAGCGGAATTGTTTACGTGTAAATGCTATCTGAAGGCTACTTTTTAGGGGTATATGCCATTATCTGGTCGCATTTTTGTTCCTTCAAGCACAAACAGGCTCGAGTGAGCATTATTACGTGTAGATTGCGTACATAAGGGACGAATTAGACGCTGATTTCGGGGATAATTTGTAAATATGTATGATGATTTGTAAATAAATACACTAGGGAAACCATTTCCACGGTCATAAAATAGCTATTACCGATCTGCTATAGGCAATTGCAGTGATTACGTCATCTATGTCGAAGCTATGCAATCGCCATAGCGGAATTGTTTACGTGTAAATGCTATCTGAAGGCTACTTTTTAGGGGTATATGCCATTATCTGGTCGCATTTTTGTTCCTTCAAGCACAAACAGGCTCGAGTGAGCATTATTACGTGTAGATTGCGTCCATAAGGGACGAATTAGACGCTGATTTCGGGGATAATTTGTAAATATGTATGATGTTTTGTAAATAGATACACTAGGGAAACCATTTCCACGGTCAATAAATAGCTATTACCGATCTGCTATAGGCAATTGCAGTGATTACGTCATCTATCCCTCGTGTCGAAGCTATACAATCGCCAAAGCCGCTATTGTTTACGTGTAAATGCTATCTGAAGGCTACTGTTTAGGGGTATATGCCATTGTCTGGTCGCATTTTTGTTCCTTCAAGCACAAGCAGGCTCGAGTGAGCATTATTACGTGTAGATTGCGTCCATAAGGAACGAATTAGACGCTGATTTCGGGGATAATTTGTAAATATGTATGATGATTTGTAAATAAATACACTAGGGAAACCATTTCCACGGTCATAAAATAGCTATTACCGATCTGCTATAGGCAATTGCAGTGATTACGTCATCTATGTCGAAGCTATACAATCGCCATAGCGGAATTGTTTACGTGTAAATGCTATCTGAAGGCTACTTTTTAGGGGTATATGCCATTATCTGGTCGCATTTTTGTTCCTTCAAGCACAAACAGGCTCGAGTGCGCATTATTACGTGTAGATTGCGTACATAAGGGACGAATTAGACGCTGATTTCGGGGATAATTTGTAAATATGTATGATGATTTGTAAATAAATACACTAGGGAAACCATTTCCACGGTCATAAAATAGCTATTACCGATCTGCTATAGGCAATTGCAGTGATTACGTCATCTATGTCGAAGCTATGCAATCGCCATAGCGGAATTGTTTACGTGTAAATGCTATCTGAAGGCTACTTTTTAGGGGTATATGCCATTATCTGGTCGCATTTTTGTTCCTTCAAGCACAAACAGGCTCGAGTGAGCATTATTACGTGTAGATTGCGTACATAAGGGACGAATTAGACGCTGATTTCGGGGATAATTTGTAAATATGTATGATGTTTTGTAAATAGATACACTAGGGAAACCATTTCCACGGTCAATAAATAGCTATTACCGATCTGCTATAGGCAATTGCAGTGATTACGTCATCTATCCCTCGTGTCGAAGCTATACAATCGCCAAAGCCGCTATTGTTTACGTGTAAATGCTATCTGAAGGCTACTGTTTAGGGGTATATGCCATTGTCTGGTCGCATTTTTGTTCCTTCAAGCACAAGCAGGCTCGAGTGAGCATTATTACGTGTAGATTGCGTCCATAAGGAACGAATTAGACGCTGATTTCGGGGATAATTTGTAAATATGTATGATGATTTGTAAATAAATACACTAGGGAAACCATTTCCACGGTCATAAAATAGCTATTACCGATCTGCTATAGGCAATTGCAGTGATTACGTCATCTATGTCGAAGCTATACAATCGCCATAGCGGAATTGTTTACGTGTAAATGCTATCTGAAGGCTACTTTTTAGGGGTATATGCCATTATCTGGTCGCATTTTTGTTCCTTCAAGCACAAACAGGCTCGAGTGCGCATTATTACGTGTAGATTGCGTACATAAGGGACGAATTAGACGCTGATTTCGGGGATAATTTGTAAATATGTATGATGATTTGTAAATAAATACACTAGGGAAACCATTTCCACGGTCATAAAATAGCTATTACCGATCTGCTATAGGCAATTGCAGTGATTACGTCATCTATGTCGAAGCTATGCAATCGCCATAGCGGAATTGTTTACGTGTAAATGCTATCTGAAGGCTACTTTTTAGGGGTATATGCCATTATCTGGTCGCATTTTTGTTCCTTCAAGCACAAACAGGCTCGAGTGAGCATTATTACGTGTAGATTGCGTACATAAGGGACGAATTAGACGCTGATTTCGGGGATAATTTGTAAATATGTATGATGTTTTGTAAATAGATACACTAGGGAAACCATTTCCACGGTCAATAAATAGCTATTACCGATCTGCTATAGGCAATTGCAGTGATTACGTCATCTATCCCTCGTGTCGAAGCTATACAATCGCCAAAGCCGCTATTGTTTACGTGTAAATGCTATCTGAAGGCTACTGTTTAGGAGTATATGCCATTGTCTGGTCGCATTTTTGTTCCTTCAAGCACAAGCAGGCTCGAGTGAGCATTATTACGTGTAGATTGCGTCCATAAGGAACAAATTAGACGCTGATTTCGGGGATAATTTGTAAATATGTATGATGATTTGTAAATAAATACACTAGGGAAACCATTTCCACGGTCATAAAATAGCTATTACCGATCTGCTATAGGCAATTGCAGTGATTACGTCATCTATGTCGAAGCTATACAATCGCCATAGCGGAATTGTTTACGTGTAAATGCTATCTGAAGGCTACTTTTTAGGGGTATATGCCATTATCTGGTCGCATTTTTGTTCCTTCAAGCACAAACAGGCTCGAGTGCGCATTATTACGTGGAGATTGCGTACATAAGGGACGAATTAGACGCTGATTTCGGGGATAATTTGTAAATATGTATGATGATTTGTAAATAAATACACTAGGGAAACCATTTCCACGGTCATAAAATAGCTATTACCGATCTGCTATAGGCAATTGCAGTGATTACGTCATCTATGTCGAAGCTATGCAATCGCCATAGCGGAATTGTTTACGTGTAAATGCTATCTGAAGGCTACTTTTTAGGGGTATATGCCATTATCTGGTCGCATTTTTGTTCCTTCAAGCACAAACAGGCTCGAGTGAGCATTATTACGTGTAGATTGCGTACATAAGGGACGAATTAGACGCTGATTTCGGGGATAATTTGTAAATATGTATGATGTTTTGTAAATAGATACACTGGGGAAACCATTTCCACGGTCAATAAATAGCTAATTCCGATCGGCTATAGGCAATTGCAGTGATTACGTCATCTATCCCTCGTGTCGAAGCTATACAATCGCCAAAGCCGCTATTGTTTACGTGTAAATGCTATCTGAAGGCTACTGTTTAGGGGTATATGCCATTGTCTGGTCGCATTTTTGTTCCTTCAAGCACAAGCAGGCTCGAGTGAGCATTATTACGTGTAGATTGCGTCCATAAGGAACGAATTAGACGCTGATTTCGCGGATAATTTGTAAATATGTATGATGATTTGTAAATAAATACACTAGGGAAACCATTTCCACGGTCATAAAATAGCTATTACCGATCTGCTATAGGCAATTGCAGTGATTACGTCATCTATGTCGAAGCTATGCAATCGCCATAGCGGAATTGTTTACGTGTAAATGCTATCTGAAGGCTACTTTTTAGGGGTATATGCCATTATCTGGTCGCATTTTTGTTCCTTCAAGCACAAACAGGCTCGAGTGCGCATTATCACGTGTAGATTGCGTACATAAGGGACGAATTAGACGCTGATTTCGGGGATAATTTGTAAATATGTATGATGATTTGTAAATAAATATACTAGGGAAACCATTTCCACGGTCATAAAATAGCTATTACCGATCTGCTATAGGCAATTGCAGTGATTACGTCATCTATGTCGAAGCTATACAATCGCCATAGCGGAATTGTTTACGTGTAAATGCTATCTGAAGGCTACTTTTTAGGGGTATATGCCATTATCTGGTCGCATTTTTGTTCCTTCAAGCACAAACAGGCTCGAGTGAGCATTATTACGTGTAGATTGCGTACATAAGGGACGAATTAGACGCTGATTTCGGGGATAATTTGTAAATATGTATGATGTTTTGTAAATAGATACACTAGGGAAACCATTTCCACGGTCAATAAATAGCTATTACCGATCTGCTATAGGCAATTGCAGTGATTACGTCATCTATCCCTCGTGTCGAAGCTATACAATCGCCAAAGCCGCTATTGTTTACGTGTAAATGCTATCTGAAGGCTACTGTTTAGGGGTATATGCCATTGTCTGGTCGCATTTTTGTTCCTTCAAGCACAAGCAGGCTCGAGTGAGCATTATTACGTGTAGATTGCGTCCATAAGGAACGAATTAGACGCTGATTTCGGGGATAATTTGTAAATATGTATGATGATTTGTAAATAAATACACTAGGGAAACCATTTCCACGGTCATAAAATAGCTATTACCGATCTGCTATAGGCAATTGCAGTGATTACGTCATCTATGTCGAAGCTATACAATCGCCATAGCGGAATTGTTTACGTGTAAATGCTATCTGAAGGCTACTTTTTAGGGGTATATGCCATTATCTGGTCGCATTTTTGTTCCTTCAAGCACAAACAGGCTCGAGTGCGCATTATTACGTGTAGATTGCGTACATAAGGGACGAATTAGACGCTGATTTCGGGGATAATTTGTAAATATGTATGATGATTTGTAAATAAATACACTAGGGAAACCATTTCCACGGTCATAAAATAGCTATTACCGATCTGCTATAGGCAATTGCAGTGATTACGTCATCTATGTCGAAGCTATGCAATCGCCATAGCGGAATTGTTTACGTGTAAATGCTATCTGAAGGCTACTTTTTAGGGGTATATGCCATTATCTGGTCGCATTTTTGTTCCTTCAAGCACAAACAGGCTCGAGTGAGCATTATTACGTGTAGATTGCGTACATAAGGGACGAATTAGACGCTGATTTCGGGGATAATTTGTAAATATGTATGATGTTTTGTAAATAGATACACTAGGGAAACCATTTCCACGGTCAATAAATAGCTATTACCGATCTGCTATAGGCAATTGCAGTGATTACGTCATCTATCCCTCGTGTCGAAGCTATACAATCGCCAAAGCCGCTATTGTTTACGTGTAAATGCTATCTGAAGGCTACTGTTTAGGAGTATATGCCATTGTCTGGTCGCATTTTTGTTCCTTCAAGCACAAGCAGGCTCGAGTGAGCATTATTACGTGTAGATTGCGTCCATAAGGAACAAATTAGACGCTGATTTCGGGGATAATTTGTAAATATGTATGATGATTTGTAAATAAATACACTAGGGAAACCATTTCCACGGTCATAAAATAGCTATTACCGATCTGCTATAGGCAATTGCAGTGATTACGTCATCTATGTCGAAGCTATACAATCGCCATAGCGGAATTGTTTACGTGTAAATGCTATCTGAAGGCTACTTTTTAGGGGTATATGCCATTATCTGGTCGCATTTTTGTTCCTTCAAGCACAAACAGGCTCGAGTGCGCATTATTACGTGGAGATTGCGTACATAAGGGACGAATTAGACGCTGATTTCGGGGATAATTTGTAAATATGTATGATGATTTGTAAATAAATACACTAGGGAAACCATTTCCACGGTCATAAAATAGCTATTACCGATCTGCTATAGGCAATTGCAGTGATTACGTCATCTATGTCGAAGCTATGCAATCGCCATAGCGGAATTGTTTACGTGTAAATGCTATCTGAAGGCTACTTTTTAGGGGTATATGCCATTATCTGGTCGCATTTTTGTTCCTTCAAGCACAAACAGGCTCGAGTGAGCATTATTACGTGTAGATTGCGTACATAAGGGACGAATTAGACGCTGATTTCGGGGATAATTTGTAAATATGTATGATGTTTTGTAAATAGATACACTGGGGAAACCATTTCCACGGTCAATAAATAGCTAATTCCGATCGGCTATAGGCAATTGCAGTGATTACGTCATCTATCCCTCGTGTCGAAGCTATACAATCGCCAAAGCCGCTATTGTTTACGTGTAAATGCTATCTGAAGGCTACTGTTTAGGGGTATATGCCATTGTCTGGTCGCATTTTTGTTCCTTCAAGCACAAGCAGGCTCGAGTGAGCATTATTACGTGTAGATTGCGTCCATAAGGAACGAATTAGACGCTGATTTCGCGGATAATTTGTAAATATGTATGATGATTTGTAAATAAATACACTAGGGAAACCATTTCCACGGTCATAAAATAGCTATTACCGATCTGCTATAGGCAATTGCAGTGATTACGTCATCTATGTCGAAGCTATGCAATCGCCATAGCGGAATTGTTTACGTGTAAATGCTATCTGAAGGCTACTTTTTAGGGGTATATGCCATTATCTGGTCGCATTTTTGTTCCTTCAAGCACAAACAGGCTCGAGTGCGCATTATCACGTGTAGATTGCGTACATAAGGGACGAATTAGACGCTGATTTCGGGGATAATTTGTAAATATGTATGATGATTTGTAAATAAATATACTAGGGAAACCATTTCCACGGTCATAAAATAGCTATTACCGATCTGCTATAGGCAATTGCAGTGATTACGTCATCTATGTCGAAGCTATGCAATCGCCATAGCGGAATTGTTTACGTGTAAATGCTATCTGAAGGCTACTTTTTAGGGGTATATGCCATTATCTGGTCGCATTTTTGTTCCTTCAAGCACAAACAGGCTCGAGTGAGCATTATTACGTGTAGATTGCGTACATAAGGGACGAATTAGACGCTGATTTCGGGGATAATTTGTAAATATGTATGATGATTTGTAAATAAATACACTAGGGAAACCATTTCCACGGTCATAAAATAGCTATTACCGATCTGCTATAGGCAATTGCAGTGATTACGTCATCTATGTCGAAGCTATGCAATCGCCATAGCGGAATTGTTTACGTGTAAATGCTATCTGAAGGCTACTTTTTAGGGGTATATGCCATTATCTGGTCGCATTTTTGTTCCTTCAAGCACAAACAGGCTCGAGTGAGCATTATTACGTGTAGATTGCGTACATAAGGGACGAATTAGACGCTGATTTCGGGGATAATTTGTAAATATGTATGATGTTTTGTAAATAGATACACTAGGGAAACCATTTCCACGGTCAATAAATAGCTATTACCGATCTGCTATAGGCAATTGCAGTGATTACGTCATCTATCCCTCGTGTCGAAGCTATACAATCGCCAAAGCCGCTATTGTTTACGTGTAAATGCTATCTGAAGGCTACTGTTTAGGGGTATATGCCATTGTCTGGTCGCATTTTTGTTCCTTCAAGCACAAGCAGGCTCGAGTGAGCATTATTACGTGTAGATTGCGTCCATAAGGAACGAATTAGACGCTGATTTCGGGGATAATTTGTAAATATGTATGATGATTTGTAAATAAATACACTAGGGAAACCATTTCCACGGTCATAAAATAGCTATTACCGATCTGCTATAGGCAATTGCAGTGATTACGTCATCTATGTCGAAGCTATACAATCGCCATAGCGGAATTGTTTACGTGTAAATGCTATCTGAAGGCTACTTTTTAGGGGTATATGCCATTATCTGGTCGCATTTTTGTTCCTTCAAGCACAAACAGGCTCGAGTGCGCATTATTACGTGTAGATTGCGTACATAAGGGACGAATTAGACGCTGATTTCGGGGATAATTTGTAAATATGTATGATGATTTGTAAATAAATACACTAGGGAAACCATTTCCACGGTCATAAAATAGCTATTACCGATCTGCTATAGGCAATTGCAGTGATTACGTCATCTATGTCGAAGCTATGCAATCGCCATAGCGGAATTGTTTACGTGTAAATGCTATCTGAAGGCTACTTTTTAGGGGTATATGCCATTATCTGGTCGCATTTTTGTTCCTTCAAGCACAAACAGGCTCGAGTGAGCATTATTACGTGTAGATTGCGTACATAAGGGACGAATTAGACGCTGATTTCGGGGATAATTTGTAAATATGTATGATGTTTTGTAAATAGATACACTGGGGAAACCATTTCCACGGTCAATAAATAGCTAATTCCGATCGGCTATAGGCAATTGCAGTGAATACGTCATCTATCCCTCGTGTCGAAGCTATACAATCGCCAAAGCCGCTATTGTTTACGTGTAAATGCTATCTGAAGGCTACTGTTTAGGGGTATATGCCATTGTCTGGTCGCATTTTTGTTCCTTCAAGCACAAGCAGGCTCGAGTGAGCATTATTACGTGTAGATTGCGTCCATAAGGAACGAATTAGACGCTGATTTCGCGGATAATTTGTAAATATGTATGATGATTTGTAAATAAATACACTAGGGAAACCATTTCCACGGTCATAAAATAGCTATTACCGATCTGCTATAGGCAATTGCAGTGATTACGTCATCTATGTCGAAGCTATACAATCGCCATAGCGGAATTGTTTACGTGTAAATGCTACCTGAAGGCTACTTTTTAGGGGTATATGCCATTATCTGGTCGCATTTTTGTTCCTTCAAGCACAAACAGGCTCGAGTGAGCATTATTACGTGTAGATTGCGTACATAAGGGACGAATTAGACGCTGATTTCGGGGATAATTTGTAAATATGTATGATGTTTTGTAAATAAATACACTAGGGAAACCATTTCCACGGTCATAAAATAGCTATTACCGATCTGCTATAGGCAATTGCAGTGATTACGTCATCTATGTCGAAGCTATGCAATCGCCATAGCGGAATTGTTTACGTGTAAATGCTATCTGAAGGCTACTTTTTAGGGGTATATGCCATTATCTGGTCGCATTTTTGTTCCTTCAAGCACAAGCAGGCTCGAGTGCGCATTATTACGTGTAGATTGCGTACATAAGGGACGAATTAGACGCTGATTTCGGGGATAATTTGTAAATATGTATGATGATTTGTAAATAAATACACTAGGGAAACCATTTCCACGGTCATAAAATAGCTATTACCGATCTGCTATAGGCAATTGCAGTGATTACGTCATCTATGTCGAAGCTATGCAATCGCCATAGCGGAATTGTTTACGTGTAAATGCTATCTGAAGGCTACTTTTTAGGGGTATATGCCATTATCTGGTCGCATTTTTGTTCCTTCAAGCACAAACAGGCTCGAGTGAGCATTATTACGTGTAGATTGCGTACATAAGGGACGAATTAGACGCTGATTTCGGGGATAATTTGTAAATATGTATGATGAGTTGTAAATAAATACACTAGGGAAACCATTTCCACGGTCAATAAATAGCTAATTCCGATCGGCTATAGGCAATTGCAGTGATTACGTCATCTATACCTCGTGTCGAAGCTATACAATGGCCAAAGCCGCTATTGTTTACGTGTAAATGCTATCTGAAGGCTACTGTTTAGGGGTATATGCCATTGTCTGGTCGCATTTTTGTTCCTTCAAGCACAAGCAGGCTCGAGTGAGCATTATTACGTGTAGATTGCGTCCATAAGGAACGAATTAGACGCTGATTTCGCGGATAATTTGTAAATATGTATGATGATTTGTAAATAAATACAATAGGGAAACCATTTCCACGGTCATAAAATAGCTATTACCGATCTGCTATAGGCAATTGCAGTGATTACGTCATCTATGTCGAAGCTATGCAATCGCCATAGCGGAATTGTTTACGTGTAAATGCTATCTGAAGGCTACTTTTTAGGGGTATATGCCATTATCTGGTCGCATTTTTGTTCCTTCAAGCACAAACAGGCTCGAGTGAGCATTATTACGTGTAGATTGCGTACATAAGGGACGAATTAGACGCTGATTTCGGGGATAATTTGTAAATATGTATGATGTTTTGTAAATAGATACACTAGGGAAACCATTTCCACGGTCAATAAATAGCTATTACCGATCTGCTATAGGCAATTGCAGTGATTACGTCATCTATCCCTCGTGTCGAAGCTATACAATCGCCAAAGCCGCTATTGTTTACGTGTAAATGCTATCTGAAGGCTACTGTTTAGGGGTATATGCCATTGTCTGGTCGCATTTTTGTTCCTTCAAGCACAAGCAGGCTCGAGTGAGCATTATTACGTGTAGATTGCGTCCATAAGGAACGAATTAGACGCTGATTTCGGGGATAATTTGTAAATATGTATGATGATTTGTAAATAAATACACTAGGGAAACCATTTCCACGGTCATAAAATAGCTATTACCGATCTGCTATAGGCAATTGCAGTGATTACGTCATCTATGTCGAAGCTATACAATCGCCATAGCGGAATTGTTTACGTGTAAATGCTATCTGAAGGCTACTTTTTAGGGGTATATGCCATTATCTGGTCGCATTTTTGTTCCTTCAAGCACAAACAGGCTCGAGTGCGCATTATTACGTGTAGATTGCGTACATAAGGGACGAATTAGACGCTGATTTCGGGGATAATTTGTAAATATGTATGATGATTTGTAAATAAATACACTAGGGAAACCATTTCCACGGTCATAAAATAGCTATTACCGATCTGCTATAGGCAATTGCAGTGATTACGTCATCTATGTCGAAGCTATGCAATCGCCATAGCGGAATTGTTTACGTGTAAATGCTATCTGAAGGCTACTTTTTAGGGGTATATGCCATTATCTGGTCGCATTTTTGTTCCTTCAAGCACAAACAGGCTCGAGTGAGCATTATTACGTGTAGATTGCGTACATAAGGGACGAATTAGACGCTGATTTCGGGGATAATTTGTAAATATGTATGATGTTTTGTAAATAGATACACTGGGGAAACCATTTCCACGGTCAATAAATAGCTAATTCCGATCGGCTATAGGCAATTGCAGTGATTACGTCATCTATCCCTCGTGTCGAAGCTATACAATCGCCAAAGCCGCTATTGTTTACGTGTAAATGCTATCTGAAGGCTACTTTTTAGGGGTATATGCCATTATCTGGTCGCATTTTTGTTCCTTCAAGCACAAACAGGCTCGAGTGCGCATTATTACGTGTAGATTGCGTACATAAGGGACGAATTAGACGCTGATTTCGGGGATAATTTGTAAATATGTATGATGATTTGTAAATAAATACACTAGGGAAACCATTTCCACGGTCATAAAATAGCTATTACCGATCTGCTATAGGCAATTGCAGTGATTACGTCATCTATGTCGAAGCTATGCAATCGCCATAGCGGAATTGTTTACGTGTAAATGCTATCTGAAGGCTACTTTTTAGGGGTATATGCCATTATCTGGTCGCATTTTTGTTCCTTCAAGCACAAACAGGCTCGAGTGAGCATTATTACGTGTAGATTGCGTACATAAGGGACGAATTAGACGCTGATTTCGGGGATAATTTGTAAATATGTATGATGTTTTGTAAATAGATACACTGGGGAAACCATTTCCACGGTCAATAAATAGCTAATTCCGATCGGCTATAGGCAATTGCAGTGATTACGTCATCTATCCCTCGTGTCGAAGCTATACAATCGCCAAAGCCGCTATTGTTTACGTGTAAATGCTATCTGAAGGCTACTGTTTAGGGGTATATGCCATTGTCTGGTCGCATTTTTGTTCCTTCAAGCACAAGCAGGCTCGAGTGAGCATTATTACGTGTAGATTGCGTCCATAAGGAACGAATTAGACGCTGATTTCGCGGATAATTTGTAAATATGTATGATGTTTTGTAAATAAATACACTAGGGAAACCATTTCCACGGTCATAAAATAGCTATTACCGATCTGCTATAGGCAATTGCAGTGATTACGTCATCTATGTCGAAGCTATGCAATCGCCATAGCGGAATTGTTTACGTGTAAATGCTATCTGAAGGCTACTTTTTAGGGGTATATGCCATTATCTGGTCGCATTTTTGTTCCTTCAAGCACAAACAGGCTCGAGTGAGCATTATTACGTGTAGATTGCGTACATAAGGGACGAATTAGACGCTGATTTCGGGGATAATTTGTAAATATGTATGATGATTTGTAAATAAATACACTAGGGAAACCATTTCCACGGTCATAAAATAGCTATTACCGATCTGCTATAGGCAATTGCAGTGATTACGTCATCTATGTCGAAGCTATGCAATCGCCATAGCGGAATTGTTTACGTGTAAATGCTATCTGAAGGCTACTTTTTAGGGGTATATGCCATTATCTGGTCGCATTTTTGTTCCTTCAAGCACAAACAGGCTCGAGTGAGCATTATTACGTGTAGATTGCGTACATAAGGGACGAATTAGACGCTGATTTCGGGGATAATTTGTAAATATGTATGATGTTTTGTAAATAGATACACTAGGGAAACCATTTCCACGGTCAATAAATAGCTATTACCGATCTGCTATAGGCAATTGCAGTGATTACGTCATCTATCCCTCGTGTCGAAGCTATACAATCGCCAAAGCCGCTATTGTTTACGTGTAAATGCTATCTGAAGGCTACTGTTTAGGGGTATATGCCATTGTCTGGTCGCATTTTTGTTCCTTCAAGCACAAGCAGGCTCGAGTGAGCATTATTACGTGTAGATTGCCTCCATAAGGAACGAATTAGACGCTGATTTCGGGGATAATTTGTAAATATGTATGATGATTTGTAAATAAATACACTAGGGAAACCATTTCCACGGTCATAAAATAGCTATTACCGATCTGCTATAGGCAATTGCAGTGATTACGTCATCTATGTCGAAGCTATACAATCGCCATAGCGGAATTGTTTACGTGTAAATGCTATCTGAAGGCTACTTTTTAGGGGTATATGCCATTATCTGGTCGCATTTTTGTTCCTTCAAGCACAAACAGGCTCGAGTGCGCATTATTACGTGTAGATTGCGTACATAAGGGACGAATTAGACGCTGATTTCGGGGATAATTTGTAAATATGTATGATGATTTGTAAATAAATACACTAGGGAAACCATTTCCACGGTCATAAAATAGCTATTACCGATCTGCTATAGGCAATTGCAGTGATTACGTCATCTATGTCGAAGCTATGCAATCGCCATAGCGGAATTGTTTACGTGTAAATGCTATCTGAAGGCTACTTTTTAGGGGTATATGCCATTATCTGGTCGCATTTTTGTTCCTTCAAGCACAAACAGGCTCGAGTGAGCATTATTACGTGTAGATTGCGTACATAAGGGACGAATTAGACGCTGATTTCGGGGATAATTTGTAAATATGTATGATGATTTGTAAATAAATACACTAGGGAAACCATTTCCACGGTCATAAAATAGCTATTACCGATCTGCTATAGGCAATTGCAGTGATTACGTCATCTATGTCGAAGCTATGCAATCGCCATAGCGGAATTGTTTACGTGTAAATGCTATCTGAAGGCTACTTTTTAGGGGTATATGCCATTATCTGGTCGCATTTTTGTTCCTTCAAGCACAAACAGGCTCGAGTGAGCATTATTACGTGTAGATTGCGTACATAAGGGACGAATTAGACGCTGATTTCGGGGATAATTTGTAAATATGTATGATGTTTTGTAAATAAATACACTAGGGAAACCATTTCCACGGTCATAAAATAGCTATTACCGATCTGCTATAGGCAATTGCAGTGATTACGTCATCTATGTCGAAGCTATGCAATCGCCATAGCGGAATTGTTTACGTGTAAATGCTATCTGAAGGCTACTTTTTAGGGGTATATGCCATTATCTGGTCGCATTTTTGTTCCTTCAAGCACAAGCAGGCTCGAGTGCGCATTATTACGTGTAGATTGCGTACATAAGGGACGAATTAGACGCTGATTTCGGGGATAATTTGTAAATATGTATGATGATTTGTAAATAAATACACTAGGGAAACCATTTCCACGGTCATAAAATAGCTATTACCGATCTGCTATAGGCAATTGCAGTGATTACGTCATCTATGTCGAAGCTATGCAATCGCCATAGCGGAATTGTTTACGTGTAAATGCTATCTGAAGGCTACTTTTTAGGGGTATATGCCATTATCTGGTCGCATTTTTGTTCCTTCAAGCACAAACAGGCTCGAGTGAGCATTATTACGTGTAGATTGCGTACATAAGGGACGAATTAGACGCTGATTTCGGGGATAATTTGTAAATATGTATGATGTTTTGTAAATAGATACACTAGGGAAACCATTTCCACGGTCATAAAATAGCTATTACCGATCTGCTATAGGCAATTGCAGTGATTACGTCATCTATCCCTCGTGTCGAAGCTATACAATCGCCAAAGCCGCTATTGTTTACGTGTAAATGCTATCTGAAGGCTACTGTTTAGGGGTATATGCCATTGTCTGGTCGCATTTTTGTTCCTTCAAGCACAAGCAGGCTCGAGTGAGCATTATTACGTGTAGATTGCGTCCATAAGGAACGAATTAGACGCTGATTTCGCGGATAATTTGTAAATATGTATGATGATTTGTAAATAAATACACTTGGGAAACCATTTCCACGGTCATAAAATAGCTATTACCGATCTGCTATAGGCAATTGCAGTGATTACGTCATCTATGTCGAAGCTATGCAATCGCCATAGCGGAATTGTTTACGTGTAAATGCTATCTGAAGGCTACTTTTTAGGGGTATATGCCATTATCTGGTCGCATTTTTGTTCCTTCAAGCACAAACAGGCTCGAGTGAGCATTATTACGTGTAGATTGCGTACATAAGGGACGAATTAGACGCTGATTTCGGGGATAATTTGTAAATATGTATGATGTTTTGTAAATAAATACACTTGGGAAACCATTTCCACGGTCATAAAATAGCTATTACCGATCTGCTATAGGCAATTGCAGTGATTACGTCATCTATGTCGAAGCTATGCAATCGCCATAACGGAATTGTTTACGTGTAAATGCTATCTGAAGGCTACTTTTTAGGGGTATATGCCATTATCTGGTCGCATTTTTGTTCCTTCAAGCACAAACAGGTTGGAGTGCGCATTATTACGTGTAGATTGCGTACATAAGGGACGAATTAGACGCTGATTTCGGGGATAATTTGTAAATATGTATGATGATTTGTAAATAAATACACTAGGGAAACCATTTCCACGGTCATAAAATAGCTATTACCGATCTGCTATAGGCAATTGCAGTGATTACGTCATCTATACCTCGTGTCGAAGCTATACAATCGCCAAAGCCGCTATTGTTTACGTGTAAATGCTATCTGAAGGCTACTGTTTAGGAGTATATGCCATTGTCTGGTCGCATTTTTGTTCCTTCAAGCACAAGCAGGCTCGTGTGCGCATTATTACGTGTAGATTGCGTCCATAAGGAACGAATTAGACGCTGATTTCGGGGATAATTTGTAAATATGTATGATGTTTTGTAAATAGATACACTAGGGAAACCATTTCCACGGTCAATAAATAGCTATTACCGATCTGCTATAGGCAATTGCAGTGATTACGTCATCTATCCCTCGTGTCGAAGCTATACAATCGCCAAAGCCGCTATTGTTTACGTGTAAATGCTATCTGAAGGCTACTGTTTAGGGGTATATGCCATTGTCTGGTCGCATTTTTGTTCCTTCAAGCACAAGCAGGCTCGAGTGAGCATTATTACGTGTAGATTGCGTCCATAAGGAACGAATTAGACGCTGATTTCGCGGATAATTTGTAAATATGTATGATGATTTGTAAATAAATACACTTGGGAAACCATTTCCACGGTCATAAAATAGCTATTACCGATCTGCTATAGGCAATTGCAGTGATTACGTCATCTATGTCGAAGCTATGCAATCGCCATAGCGGAATTGTTTACGTGTAAATGCTATCTGAAGGCTACTTTTTAGGGGTATATGCCATTATCTGGTCGCATTTTTGTTCCTTCAAGCACAAACAGGCTCGAGTGAGCATTATTACGTGTAGATTGCGTACATAAGGGACGAATTAGACGCTGATTTCGGGGATAATTTGTAAATATGTATGATGTTTTGTAAATAAATACACTAGGGAAACCATTTCCACGGTCATAAAATAGCTATTACCGATCTGCTATAGGCAATTGCAGTGATTACGTCATCTATGTCGAAGCTATGCAATCGCCATAGCGGAATTGTTTACGTGTAAATGCTATCTGAAGGCTACTTTTTAGGGGTATATGCCATTATCTGGTCGCATTTTTGTTCCTTCAAGCACAAACAGGTTGGAGTGCGCATTATTACGTGTAGATTGCGTACATAAGGGACGAATTAGACGCTGATTTCGGGGATAATTTGTAAATATGTATGATGATTTGTAAATAAATACACTAGGGAAACCATTTCCACGGTCATAAAATAGCTATTACCGATCTGCTATAGGCAATTGCAGTGATTACGTCATCTATGTCGAAGCTATGCAATCGCCATAGCGGAATTGTTTACGTGTAAATGCTATCTGAAGGCTACTTTTTAGGGGTATATGCCATTATCTGGTCGCATTTTTGTTCCTTCAAGCACAAACAGGCTCGAGTGAGCATTATTACGTGTAGATTGCGTACATAAGGGACGAATTAGACGCTGATTTCGGGGATAATTTGTAAATATGTATGATGAGTTGTAAATAAATACACTAGGGAAACCATTTCCACGGTCATAAAATAGCTATTACCGATCTGCTATAGGCAATTGCAGTGATTACGTCATCTATGTCGAAGCTATGCAATCGCCATAGCGGAATTGTTTACGTGTAAATGCTATCTGAAGGCTACTGTTTAGGGGTATATGCCATTGTCTGGTCGCATTTTTGTTCCTTCAAGCACAAACAGGCTCGAGTGAGCATTATTACGTGTAGATTGCGTACATAAGGGACGAATTAGACGCTGATTTCGGGGATAATTTGTAAATATGTATGATGTTTTGTAAATAGATACACTAGGGAAACCATTTCCACGGTCAATAAATAGCTATTACCGATCTGCTATAGGCAATTGCAGTGATTACGTCATCTATCCCTCGTGTCGAAGCTATACAATCGCCAAAGCCGCCATTGTTTACGTGTAAATGCTATCTGAAGGCTACTGTTTAGGGGTATATGCCATTGTCTGGTCGCATTTTTGTTCCTTCAAGCACAAGCAGGCTCGAGTGAGCATTATTACGTGTAGATTGCGTCCATAAGGAACGAATTAGACGCTGATTTCGGGGATAATTTGTAAATATGTATGATGATTTGTAAATAAATACACTAGGGAAACCATTTCCACGGTCATAAAATAGCTATTACCGATCTGCTATAGGCAATTGCAGTGATTACGTCATCTATGTCGAAGCTATGCAATCGCCATAGCGGAATTGTTTACGTGTAAATGCTATCTGAAGGCTACTTTTTAGGGGTATATGCCATTATCTGGTCGCATTTTTGTTCCTTCAAGCACAAACAGGCTCGAGTGAGCATTATTACGTGTAGATTGCGTACATAAGGGACGAATTAGACGCTGATTTCGGGGATAATTTGTAAATATGTATGATGAGTTGTAAATAAATACACTAGGGAAACCATTTCCACGGTCATAAAATAGCTATTACCGATCTGCTATAGGCAATTGCAGTGATTACGTCATCTATGTCGAAGCTATGCAATCGCCATAGCGGAATTGTTTACGTGTAAATGCTATCTGAAGGCTACTTTTTAGGGGTATATGCCATTAACTGGTCGCATTTTTGTTCCTTCAAGCACAAAAAGGCTCGAGTGAGCATTATTACGTGTAGATTGCGTCCATAACAGACGAATTAGACGCTGATTTCGGGGATAATTTGTAAATATGTATGATGATTTGTAAATAAATACACTAGGGAAACCATTTCCACGGTCATAAAATAGCTATTACCGATCTGCTATAGGCAATTGCAGTGATTACGTCATCTATGTCGAAGCTATGCAATCGCCATAGCGGAATTGTTTACGTGTAAATGCTATCTGAAGGCTACTTTTTAGGGGTATATGCCATTATCTGGTCGCATTTTTGTTCCTTCAAGCACAAACAGGCTCGAGTGAGCATTATTACGTGTAGATTGCGTACATAAGGGACGAATTAGACGCTGATTTCGGGGATAATTTGTAAATATGTATGATGATTTGTAAATAAATACACTAGGGAAACCATTTCCACGGTCATAAAATAGCTATTACCGATCTGCTATAGGCAATTGCAGTGATTACGTCATCTATGTCGAAGCTATGCAATCGCCATAGCGGAATTGTTTACGTGTAAATGCTATCTGAAGGCTACTTTTTAGGGGTATATGCCATTATCTGGTCGCATTTTTGTTCCTTCAAGCACAAGCAGGCTCGAGTGAGCATTATTACGTGTAGATTGCGTACATAAGGGACGAATTAGACGCTGATTTCGGGGATAATTTGTAAATATGTATGATGATTTGTAAATAAATACACTAGGGAAACCATTTCCACGGTCATAAAATAGCTATTACCGATCTGCTATAGGCAATTGCAGTGATTACGTCATCTATGTCGAAGCTATGCAATCGCCATAGCGGAATTGTTTACGTGTAAATGCTATCTGAAGGCTACTTTTTAGGGGTATATGCCATTATCTGGTCGCATTTTTGTTCCTTCAAGCACAAACAGGCTCGAGTGAGCATTATTACGTGTAGATTGCGTACATAAGGGACGAATTAGACGCTGATTTCGGGGATAATTTGTAAATATGTATGATGTTTTGTAAATAGATACACTAGGGAAACCATTTCCACGGTCAATAAATAGCTATTACCGATCTGCTATAGGCAATTGCAGTGATTACGTCATCTATCCCTCGTGTCGAAGCTATACAATCGCCAAAGCCGCTATTGTTTACGTGTAAATGCTATCTGAAGGCTACTGTTTAGGGGTATATGCCATTGTCTGGTCGCATTTTTGTTCCTTCAAGCACAAGCAGGCTCGAGTGAGCATTATTACGTGTAGATTGCGTCCATAAGGAACGAATTAGACGCTGATTTCGCGGATAATTTGTAAATATGTATGATGATTTGTAAATAAATACACTTGGGAAACCATTTCCACGGTCATAAAATAGCTATTACCGATCTGCTATAGGCAATTGCAGTGATTACGTCATCTATGTCGAAGCTATGCAATCGCCATAGCGGAATTGTTTACGTGTAAATGCTATCTGAAGGCTACTTTTTAGGGGTATATGCCATTATCTGGTCGCATTTTTGTTCCTTCAAGCACAAACAGGCTCGAGTGAGCATTATTACGTGTAGATTGCGTACATAAGGGACGAATTAGACGCTGATTTCGGGGATAATTTGTAAATATGTATGATGTTTTGTAAATAAATACACTTGGGAAACCATTTCCACGGTCATAAAATAGCTATTACCGATCTGCTATAGGCAATTGCAGTGATTACGTCATCTATGTCGAAGATATGCAATCGCCATAACGGAATTGTTTACGTGTAAATGCTATCTGAAGGCTACTTTTTAGGGGTATATGCCATTATCTGGTCGCATTTTTGTTCCTTCAAGCACAAACAGGTTGGAGTGCGCATTATTACGTGTAGATTGCGTACATAAGGGACGAATTAGACGCTGATTTCGGGGATAATTTGTAAATATGTATGATGATTTGTAAATAAATACACTAGGGAAACCATTTCCACGGTCATAAAATAGCTATTACCGATCTGCTATAGGCAATTGCAGTGATTACGTCATCTATACCTCGTGTCGAAGCTATACAATCGCCAAAGCCGCTATTGTTTACGTGTAAATGCTATCTGAAGGCTACTGTTTAGGAGTATATGCCATTGTCTGGTCGCATTTTTGTTCCTTCAAGCACAAGCAGGCTCGAGTGCGCATTATTACGTGTAGATTGCGTCCATAAGGAACGAATTAGACGCTGATTTCGGGGATAATTTGTAAATATGTATGATGTTTTGTAAATAGATACACTAGGGAAACCATTTCCACGGTCAATAAATAGCTATTACCGATCTGCTATAGGCAATTGCAGTGATTACGTCATCTATCCCTCGTGTCGAAGCTATACAATCGCCAAAGCCGCTATTGTTTACGTGTAAATGCTATCTGAAGGCTACTGTTTAGGGGTATATGCCATTGTCTGGTCGCATTTTTGTTCCTTCAAGCACAAGCAGGCTCGAGTGAGCATTATTACGTGTAGATTGCGTCCATAAGGAACGAATTAGACGCTGATTTCGCGGATAATTTGTAAATATGTATGATGATTTGTAAATAAATACACTTGGGAAACCATTTCCACGGTCATAAAATAGCTATTACCGATCTGCTATAGGCAATTGCAGTGATTACGTCATCTATGTCGAAGCTATGCAATCGCCATAGCGGAATTGTTTACGTGTAAATGCTATCTGAAGGCTACTTTTTAGGGGTATATGCCATTATCTGGTCGCATTTTTGTTCCTTCAAGCACAAACAGGCTCGAGTGAGCATTATTACGTGTAGATTGCGTACATAAGGGACGAATTAGACGCTGATTTCGGGGATAATTTGTAAATATGTATGATGTTTTGTAAATAAATACACTAGGGAAACCATTTCCACGGTCATAAAATAGCTATTACCGATCTGCTATAGGCAATTGCAGTGATTACGTCATCTATGTCGAAGCTATGCAATCGCCATAGCGGAATTGTTTACGTGTAAATGCTATCTGAAGGCTACTTTTTAGGGGTATATGCCATTATCTGGTCGCATTTTTGTTCCTTCAAGCACAAACAGGTTGGAGTGCGCATTATTACGTGTAGATTGCGTACATAAGGGACGAATTAGACGCTGATTTCGGGGATAATTTGTAAATATGTATGATGATTTGTAAATAAATACACTAGGGAAACCATTTCCACGGTCATAAAATAGCTATTACCGATCTGCTATAGGCAATTGCAGTGATTACGTCATCTATGTCGAAGCTATGCAATCGCCATAGCGGAATTGTTTACGTGTAAATGCTATCTGAAGGCTACTTTTTAGGGGTATATGCCATTATCTGGTCGCATTTTTGTTCCTTCAAGCACAAACAGGCTCGAGTGAGCATTATTACGTGTAGATTGCGTACATAAGGGACGAATTAGACGCTGATTTCGGGGATAATTTGTAAATATGTATGATGAGTTGTAAATAAATACACTAGGGAAACCATTTCCACGGTCATAAAATAGCTATTACCGATCTGCTATAGGCAATTGCAGTGATTACGTCATCTATGTCGAAGCTATGCAATCGCCATAGCGGAATTGTTTACGTGTAAATGCTATCTGAAGGCTACTGTTTAGGGGTATATGCCATTGTCTGGTCGCATTTTTGTTCCTTCAAGCACAAACAGGCTCGAGTGAGCATTATTACGTGTAGATTGCGTACATAAGGGACGAATTAGACGCTGATTTCGGGGATAATTTGTAAATATGTATGATGTTTTGTAAATAGATACACTAGGGAAACCATTTCCACGGTCAATAAATAGCTATTACCGATCTGCTATAGGCAATTGCAGTGATTACGTCATCTATCCCTCGTGTCGAAGCTATACAATCGCCAAAGCCGCCATTGTTTACGTGTAAATGCTATCTGAAGGCTACTGTTTAGGGGTATATGCCATTGTCTGGTCGCATTTTTGTTCCTTCAAGCACAAGCAGGCTCGAGTGAGCATTATTACGTGTAGATTGCGTCCATAAGGAACGAATTAGACGCTGATTTCGGGGATAATTTGTAAATATGTATGATGATTTGTAAATAAATACACTAGGGAAACCATTTCCACGATCATAAAATAGCTATTACCGATCTGCTATAGGCAATTGCAGTGATTACGTCATCTATGTCGAAGCTATGCAATCGCCATAGCGGAATTGTTTACGTGTAAATGCTATCTGAAGGCTACTTTTTAGGGGTATATGTCATTATCTAGTCGCATTTTTGTTCCTTCAAGCACAAACAGGCTCGAGTGAGCATTATTACGTGTAGATTGCGTACATAAGGGACGAATTAGACGCTGATTTCGGGGATAATTTGTAAATATGTATGATGAGTTGTAAATAAATACACTAGGGAAACCATTTCCACGGTCATAAAATAGCTATTACCGATCTGCTATAGGCAATTGCAGTGATTACGTCATCTATGTCGAAGCTATGCAATCGCCATAGCGGAATTGTTTACGTGTAAATGCTATCTGAAGGCTACTTTTTAGGGGTATATGCCATTATCTGGTCGCATTTTTGTTCCTTCAAGCACAAAAAGGCTCGAGTGAGCATTATTACGTGTAGATTGCGTCCATAAGGGACGAATTAGACGCTGATTTCGGGGATAATTTGTAAATATGTATGATGATTTGTAAATAAATACACTAGGGAAACCATTTCCACGGTCATAAAATAGCTATTACCGATCTGCTATAGGCAATTGCAGTGATTACGTCATCTATGTCGAAGCTATGCAATCGCCATAGCGGAATTGTTTACGTGTAAATGCTATCTGAAGGCTACTTTTTAGGGGTATATGCCATTATCTGGTCGCATTTTTGTTCCTTCAAGCACAAACAGGCTCGAGTGAGCATTATTACGTGTAGATTGCGTACATAAGGGACGAATTAGACGCTGATTTCGGGGATAATTTGTAAATATGTATGATGATTTGTAAATAAATACACTAGGGAAACCATTTCCACGGTCATAAAATAGCTATTACCGATCTGCTATAGGCAATTGCAGTGATTACGTCATCTATGTCGAAGCTATGCAATCGCCAAAGCGGAATTGTTTACGTGTAAATGCTATCTGAAGGCTACTTTTTAGGGGTATATGCCATTATCTGGTCGCATTTTTGTTCCTTCAAGCACAAACAGGCTCGAGTGAGCATTATTACGTGTAGATTGCGTACATAAGGGACGAATTAGACGCTGATTTCGGGGATAATTTGTAAATATGTATGATGATTTGTAAATAAATACACTATGGAAACCATTTCCACGGTCATAAAATAGCTATTACCGATCTGCTATAGGCAATTGCAGTGATTACGTCATCTATGTCGAAGCTATGCAATCGCCAAAGCGGAATTGTTTACGTGTAAATGCTATCTGAAGGCTACTTTTTAGGGGTATATGCCATTATCTGGTCGCATTTTTGTTCCTTCAAGCACAAGTAGGCTCGAGTGAGCATTATTACGTGTAGATTGCGTCCATAAGGGACGAATTAGACGCTGATTTCGGGGATAATTTGTAAATATGTATGATGATTTGTAAATAAATACACTAGGGAAACCATTTCCACGGTCATAAAATAGCTATTACCGATCTGCTATAGGCAATTGCAGTGATTACGTCATCTATGTCGAAGCTATGCAATCGCCATAGCGGAATTGTTTAAGTGTAAATGCTATCTGAAGGCTACTTTTTAGGGGTATATGCCATTATCTGGTCGCATTTTTGTTCCTTCAAGCACAAACAGGCTCGAGTGAGCATTATTACGTGTAGATTGCGTACATAAGGGACGAATTAGACGCTGATTTCGGGGATAATTTGTAAATATGTATGATGAGTTGTAAATAAATACACTAGGGAAACCATTTCCACGGTCATAAAATAGCTATTACCGATCTGCTATAGGCAATTGCAGTGATTACGTCATCTATGTCGAAGCTATGCAATCGCCAAAGCGGAATTGTTTACGTGTAAATGCTATCTGAAGGCTACTTTTTAGGGGTATATGCCATTATCTGGTCGCATTTTTGTTCCTTCAAGCACAAACAGGCTCGAGTGAGCATTATTACGTGTAGATTGCGTACATAAGGGACGAATTAGACGCTGATTTCGGGGATAATTTGTAAATATGTATGATGATTTGTAAATAAATACACTATGGAAACCATTTCCACGGTCATAAAATAGCTATTACCGATCTGCTATAGGCAATTGCAGTGATTACGTCATCTATGTCGAAGCTATGCAATCGCCATAGCGGAATTGTTTACGTGTAAATGCTATCTGAAGGCTACTTTTTAGGGGTATATGCCATTATCTGGTCGCATTTTTGTTCCTTCAAGCACAAGTAGGCTCGAGTGAGCATTATTACGTGTAGATTGCGTCCATAAGGGACGAATTAGACGCTGATTTCGGGGATAATTTGTAAATATGTATGATGATTTGTAAATAAATACACTAGGGAAACCATTTCCACGGTCATAAAATAGCTATTACCGATCTGCTATAGGCAATTGCAGTGATTACGTCATCTATGTCGAAGCTATGCAATCGCCATAGCGGAATTGTTTAAGTGTAAATGCTATCTGAAGGCTACTTTTTAGGGGTATATGCCATTATCTGGTCGCATTTTTGTTCCTTCAAGCACAAACAGGCTCGAGTGAGCATTATTACGTGTAGATTGCGTACATAAGGGACGAATTAGACGCTGATTTCGGGGATAATTTGTAAATATGTATGATGAGTTGTAAATAAATACACTAGGGAAACCATTTCCACGGTCATAAAATAGCTATTACCGATCTGCTATAGGCAATTGCAGTGATTACGTCATCTATGTCGAAGCTATGCAATCGCCATAGCGGAATTGTTTAAGTGTAAATGCTATCTGAAGGCTACTTTTTAGGGGTATATGCCATTATCTGGTCGCATTTTTGTTCCTTCAAGCACAAACAGGCTCGAGTGAGCATTATTACGTGTAGATTGCGTACATAAGGGACGAATTAGACGCTGATTTCGGGGATAATTTGTAAATATGTATGATGAGTTGTAAATAAATACACTAGGGAAACCATTTCCACGGTCATAAAATAGCTATTACCGATCTGCTTTAGGCAATTGCAGTGATTACGTCATCTATACCTCGTGTCGAAGCTATACAATCGCCAAAGCCGCCATTGTTTACGTGTAAATGCTATCTGAAGGCTACTGTTTAGGAGTATATGCCATTGTCTGGTCGCATTTTTGTTCCTTCAAGCACAAGCAGGCTCGAGTGCGCATTATTACGTGTAGATTGCGTCCATAAGGAACGAATTAGACGCTGATTTCGGGGATAATTTGTAAATATGTATGATGTTTTGTAAATAGATACACTAGGGAAACCATTTCCACGGTCAATAAATAGCTATTACCGATCTGCTATAGGCAATTGCAGTGATTACGTCATCTATCCCTCGTGTCGAAGCTATACAATCGCCAAAGCCGCTATTGTTTACGTGTAAATGCTATCTGAAGGCTACTGTTTAGGGGTATATGCCATTGTCTGGTCGCATTTTTGTTCCTTCAATCACAAGCAGGCTCGAGTGAGCATTATTACGTGTAGATTGCGTCCATAAGGAACGAATTAGACGCTGATTTCGGGGATAATTTGTAAATATGTATGATGATTTGTAAATAAATACACTAGGGAAACCATTTCCACGGTCATAAAATAGCTATTACCAATCTGCTATAGGCAATTGCAGTGATTACGTCATCTATGTCGAAGCTATGCAATCGCCATAGCGGAATTGTTTACGTGTAAATGCTATCTGAAGGCTACTTTTTAGGGGTATATGCCATTATCTGGTCGCATTTTTGTTCCTTCAAGCACAAACAGGCTCGAGTGCGCATTATTACGTGTAGATTGCGTACATAAGGGACGAATTAGACGCTGATTTCGGGGATAATTTGTAAATATGTATGATGATTTGTAAATAAATACACTAGGGAAACCATTTCCACGGTCATAAAATAGCTATTACCGATCTGCTATAGGCAATTGCAGTGATTACGTCATCTATGTCGAAGCTATGCAATCGCCATAGCGGAATTGTTTACGTGTAAATGCTATCTGAAGGCTACTTTTTAGGGGTATATGCCATTATCTGGTCGCATTTTTGTTCCTTCAAGCACAAACAGGCTCGAGTGCGCATTATTACGTGTAGATTGCGTACATAAGGGACGAATTAGACGCTGATTTCGGGGATAATTTGTAAATATGTATGATGTTTTGTAAATAGCTACACTGGGGAAACCATTTCCACGGTCAATAAATAGCTAATTCCGATCGGCTATAGGCAATTGCAGTGATTACGTCATCTATCCCTCGTGTCGAAGCTATACAATCGCCAAAGCCGCTATTGTTTACGTGTAAATGCTATCTGAAGGCTACTGTTTAGGGGTATATGCCATTGTCTGGTCGCATTTTTGTTCCGTCAAGCACAAACAGGCTCGAGTGAGCATTATAACGTGTAGATTGCGTCCATAAGGAACGAATTAGACGCTGATTTCGGGGATAATTTGTAAATATGTATGATGATTTGTAAATAAATACACTAGGGAAACCATTTCCACGGTCATAAAATAGCTATTACCGATCTGCTATAGGCAATTGCAGTGATTACGTCATCTATGTCGAAGCTATGCAATCGCCATAGCGGAATTGTTTACGTGTAAATGCTATCTGAAGGCTACTTTTTAGGGGTATATGTCATTATCTAGTCGCATTTTTGTTCCTTCAAGCACAAACAGGCTCGAGTGAGCATTATTACGTGTAGATTGCGTACATAAGGGACGAATTAGACGCTGATTTCGGGGATAATTTGTAAATATGTATGATGTTTTGTAAATAAATACACTAGGGAAACCATTTCCACGGTCATAAAATAGCTATTACCGATCTGCTATAGGCAATTGCAGTGATTACGTCATCTATGTCGAAGCTATGCAATCGCCATAGCGGAATTGTTTACGTGTAAATGCTATCTGAAGGCTACTTTTTAGGGGTATATGCCATTATCTGGTCGCATTTTTGTTCCTTCAAGCACAAACAGGCTCGAGTGAGCATTATTACGTGTAGATTGCGTACATAAGGGACGAATTAGACGCTGATTTCGGGGATAATTTGTAAATATGTATGATGATTTGTAAATAAATACACTAGGGAAACCATTTCCACGGTCATAAAATAGCTATTACCGATCTGCTATAGGCAATTGCAGTGATTACGTCATCTATGTCGAAGCTATGCAATCGCCAAAGCGGAATTGTTTACGTGTAAATGCTATCTGAAGGCTACTGTTTAGGGGTATATGCCATTATCTGGTCGCATTTTTGTTCCTTCAAGCACAAACAGGCTCGAGTGAGCATTATTACGTGTAGATTGCGTACATAAGGGACGAATTAGACGCTGATTTCGGGGATAATTTGTAAATATGTATGATGTTTTGTAAATAGCTACACTGGGGAAACCATTTCCACGGTCAATAAATAGCTAATTCCGATCGACTATAGGCAATTGCAGTGATTACGTCATCTATCCTTCGTGTCGAAGCTATACAATCGCCAAAGCCGCTATTGTTTACGTGTAAATGCTATCTGAAGGCTACTTTTTAGGGGTATATGCCATTGTCTGGTCGCATTTTTGTTCCGTCAAGCACAAACAGGCTCGAGTGAGCATTATAACGTGTAGATTGCGTCCATAAGGAACGAATTAGACGCTGATTTCGGGGATAATTTGTAAATATGTATGATGATTTGTAAATAAATACACTAGGGAAACCATTTCCACGGTCATAAAATAGCTATTACCGATCTGCTATAGGCAATTGCAGTGATTACGTCATCTATGTCGAAGCTATGCAATCGCCATAGCGGAATTGTTTACGTGTAAATGCTATCTGAAGGCTACTTTTTAGGGGTATATGTCATTATCTAGTCGCATTTTTGTTCCTTCAAGCACAAACAGGCTCGAGTGAGCATTATTACGTGTAGATTGCGTACATAAGGGACGAATTAGACGCTGATTTCGGGGATAATTTGTAAATATGTATGATGTTTTGTAAATAAATACACTAGGGAAACCATTTCCACGGTCATAAAATAGCTATTACCGATCTGCTATAGGCAATTGCAGTGATTACGTCATCTATGTCGAAGCTATGCAATCGCCATAGCGGAATTGTTTACGTGTAAATGCTATCTGAAGGCTACTTTTTAGGGGTATATGCCATTATCTGGTCGCATTTTTGTTCCTTCAAGCACAAACAGGCTCGAGTGAGCATTATTACGTGTAGATTGCGTACATAAGGGACGAATTAGACGCTGATTTCGGGGATAATTTGTAAATATGTATGATGATTTGTAAATAAATACACTAGGGAAACCATTTCCACGGTCATAAAATAGCTATTACCGATCTGCTATAGGCAATTGCAGTGATTACGTCATCTATGTCGAAGCTATGCAATCGCCAAAGCGGAATTGTTTACGTGTAAATGCTATCTGAAGGCTACTGTTTAGGGGTATATGCCATTATCTGGTCGCATTTTTGTTCCTTCAAGCACAAACAGGCTCGAGTGAGCATTATTACGTGTAGATTGCGTCCATAAGGGACAAATTAGACGCTGATTTCGGGGATAATTTGTAAATATGTATGATGATTTGTAAATAAATACACTAGGGAAACCATTTCCACGGTCAATAAATAGCTATTTCCGATCTGCTATAGGCAATTGCAGTGATTACGCCATAGGAGAGTTGTTAACGTGAATATGATGTCTCAAGGCTACGTGTTACGGGTATATGCCCTCGCCTGGTCGCATTTTTGTTCCTTCTAGTCCAACCAGGCTCGAGTGAGTACATTACGAGTAGATTGCGTCCGCTGTAAGGATTGCTTTCCCAGAACAATACATTTATTATATGCATCTAGCTTTTTGTCTACCTTTCGGCATTACCGCACGATAATGAGCAATAAGTAATGATAAAACTAACACATGTGTGGTATCATTGACATAGGCCTATGTACTTTGTTAATGCTAACATTTATGCAAATGTTTGTTATTGCTGGAACTAAATGATTGACAAAATAATTGAATGAACATTTAAGCATGAAGATTAATTTCATCGTTACGAAAACAGGTCGGTAGTTTTAACTTAAGAAAAAAGTTCCAAAGATCTTTGTGCCAGTGTTGTTACCGTACTTTATTGACAAACCCAGTTTAACGCCATACACATATCGGTGAGGTTGAGGGTGTTTTATGTTCCTATGGACTTAACAAGACGAACTACGAAAGTTTTACACGAGTCACTGTGATACACTTGGCGTGAAAAAGTTTTCCTTCATGCTTCAATGGTTCTCCGAAATAGGCTATTGTCTATCCACCCGATTCAAACCATACCGATGACTATCATTATTAATATTGAGGAGATATAAATGCAAAGTATATTGAGCTTCGAGGGGTGTTTCTATGGTTACATAATAGTTCTTTTTATTGTATGATACTAGGCTGTTTAATACTCAGATGTCATTCATATCATCCAAGGGTCTATGGTGTTTTCGTACACATATAGTTTGATAACAGTTTTGTTCTGAAAAAGAGTAGGGCGGCGAAAATATATACAGAAATAACAGCTATATTACTAAGGATTTACCACCGGCGACAACCATATAACGAAAGAATCTTGCAGTAAAAAAAGTCAATACAACTTAATTGACAAAGCACAAGGAAAAGTAAATAACAGGGCCAATGCTTTATATATTTTTTGTCAGATACCCACCACGACAGGCTTATATATGTTTGCAATACCTATTCATTTTCTGGTACATTTCTGAGAATCCATGAAGGGTCAACGTTAAAATCAAGTGATTAAGGAGCATTCTAGAAATTCCCCATATATTAAAGTTGCATATCTTGATAACAGAATAAATTTGCGCGGCGCGTCATGCTATATTTACAAACAAAGAAACCCGCCAAGGGACATCTTGGATGCCAAAGTGAGGGCGTGTGCATGTCCGTAGGTCCAGAGCCGTATATAGAGAGAGTTTGGCCAACTGGCGATTTGTGACGTCACACGCAAACCATGGGCATCAAAATAGGTCCAGTTGTCGTTACCAGTTGCGCGAAACACGAAAAACACCACACACAATATATAGCAGCTTTGCACACTGTGCTCGTTGCGAACAAACGAAGCGACCCAGAATGTCAGATTTTGACAGGCATACGAGGAACAAAATGGATATCAGGTAATGAATTAGAGTATGCGTTAGTTAATGACATTTACGTTTATCTTCACACCTGAAATGCATAGAAAACTAGCTGAAAACCTGTCATTACACTTGTTTTATTTTACGCCTCATACTACTAGTCCTACTTTAGTCATACAAACGAAAAGCACACATCACAGTCCTGGCTAGGCTAGATTACAGACGCACAACTATAGCATCAGGCCTACATTAATAGATCCTTCAATTAAATGAAGTAGGCCTACACATAAAATGACAATTTATGCTTCACTGATCTTTTCAGGTTTGCCAAAAAGTAGTTGTACCAGAGGTCATTGTATTAAACTCCAGAAGTTACATAGTAGGATTAATATTCGGCATAACTTTTTCTCTAAAGTCTAATACAACTTATACAAGGGTTGTGAATGGATGGAATGGTTTGCCTGAGAAGGTTGATTGCAAGTAGTATGAATGGGTTTAAGAATACTTTGGATGAGTACATTAAGCATTGTAATTGGGTATGACATTTGATGGCCTCGGTTTTATTCCTCTCATATAGCCTAAGGGTTCTTCATGGGGACTTGAATGTCTCTCCTGGTCTTTTTTTCTACTAAACTAAACTATATACTTGAGTGTAGGAGTTAGCAATAGTTGGGAGTCTGTGGGCAAACCTAAGACTGATATTGTGGTGTTAATTTCTCAGGAATGTAGTACTAGGCTATAGTAGGTGCAACAGATTGAATGGGTCTGTCGAGAAAAAAAAAAAAACCTGCAACAACTGAAGACTGGTGTATGTTGTAGCTTATGTGTTTTCCATTAACATATATACTATAAGGTCATGTCCTTAATAAGGTTTCATGGATCACACTGACATAGTGTGCCTACTTGTCAGTGTTGTCAACTGAGCACAGGGCTGATGACATCATTCAGTTTGTTATTATGCAGACAGCAAATGGCCATAGTGATAATTATTAATTGTTACTTATTCTTCATACTGCCCTTACTGGCCTTACCTGAACAGTGATGTATAAAAATGCAAGAAGTCGTTAAGCTTTCCATTTAAGAATCGTTTCAGCCTGTCCTATTTCAAACATATGATTGGCAGGTTTCCACGTTACATAGCTTATCAAAATGGAGCTGTTCTGTAAAGCAAGAAAATCACACATATGCATGCATACAAACACACTCATATATAACAATTTCTGAATATCTTTTCAGCTGCCCAAAGGTACTGGAATGCAAGCTCTGTTGGGTGAATTAAAAAACCCTCATTGTACTCTTTTATCATGGTCAGCGTAGCTGGAACCAACAATGATGGTGATGTGGATTTGACAGTACCTAGACAAGAATTCAATAGCTGCTTTGTGTTGAAGTGGGTTCAACTTGCTCAAGGCCATGACAGGATGACGACTAGACATTAGGATGAATTACCTGTTGCAGAGCTCTATAAACCAGGCAGTTGTTAAAACATCCATTGGGTGACCCTCACAGTCTACCAGCCACTGCATCGCAGAAGCAAAATGAAGTGTGTGTGAGAGTGGAATGGTATCAGTGTGGCCTCTGTCAATTTGGCTTCAAGTCTTTGTTTTCTTGAAAGCTGAGAAGATCTTTCAGTGGTTTCACACTGACCTCTGTACTTGACAATTCATGTGTATTTGCCAGCTCAGGAGGAAGCCAGATTTTAATTACATTAACCAATGCTGACTTTTTTATGGACATGTGGTACATCTGCAAGGAGGTGAAGGAAGCAGTTGGAGTTGCATGGATGTGGAATCTTGTTGATAGTCTGGCAGTCTTATCCACAGATTATCCCAAAGCTTCTCCACATTGCCACATTCAGAACTTATTACATTGATAAACTTGAAAATTGCAGGAATCTAACGAAGCACCCATCAAGAGAATTTGTTTGTATAATTATTGAAAGCTGTGACCTTCTGATGTGACAGACTAATGTGAAATAAAGGGCAGTAGATTACTTTGTAAATGAACCTTGTTATTGTTTGATTGTATCTAATGTTTGCAAAATTTTAAGTTGCATGCTACCAATTGAAACATAATTCTTTCTCTATTAATGGGATATAAATACTTCTCCTTAAAGGGTGTGGAGACTCCCGCACAAAGAAACGTCTCATGCCGGTTATCTGACCTAGTTTCGAATGCGGTGTAACAGAAGTGTTAGACACCACCATTGATCCCAGAAAATACACACACAGCTTGCTACCATCTGTAAATAGACATTAGTGTACAGTCAATACAAACATCACAGTCAATACCCACAACACAGTGCACATAGCAGCGTGGACATCTCAGGTCTAGATAAAAGATAACAAGGTATCAGGTTTCATTACTGTCTGCATTTTGTAGCGACACAAAAAAACTTCACTTGCAAGCAACGGAAAGTAAACTTTTTCAGAGCGCGGCATGCGGTTTAGGGCAAGTCTTCAATACCTTTAAATATACTGCATCGGTTGTTGTCACTTGATCATTTGCTTGTGTGTGAGATAAACAGCTTAAATAATATGTAAAAAAATAATACAAACTTTCAAATTGCCAGATATTTACTTGCTCAAAATCATTATCCAATCATGATTTGTTGCTATCCTTGAGTCCATTATTCAGATGATGAGGCAGATTCCCTTCAACTCTCCATGATGAAGGTAAAACCTTATATCTTAACCAACTGCCATTGAGTGTCCATTTGAAAGTTTCAAACACACAAGTGCATTGATTAAAACAAAGACTTTATTGCTGTGGTTGCAGGAACTGGATTTCAGTCTAGTAGTCACTCACCAGGTTTGTCTTTATCACAGTCTGCTATCTGTGGCTTTTTATGTTAGGAGTTTTTCTTCAGAGCACATGTCACCTTTGATTTGTAAAAAAAGTCCTGAAATTCAGGGAGTTAAAATTTACTGTCTAAAGATAATTTAAAAAGATTTTTTTAACTTCAATCGTCAATGTGGGTGTCAATTAAGGGAATAAGGAGGTACTGATGCAACTTTGATAAATGATAGTTGACTGCATCCAAATTAAACCAAGGCCTAGGCTATACTTTTGAAGAAGAAAATATTAGGCTGAATTCATGTTAGCCTAAAAAGGCTAGGCCAATGCTGACAACACAAACCAAGATCATTTAACCATTTGGGCACTTGTTTATGGCATACTAAAAGGGTCTATAGAATTAGGCCTGTATGTGTACACAACCCACAAGTTGCCAATGAGTATAGACCTAGCCTAACTAGTTTAGGCCTAGGCTACTTTGTTTTCCATAGACCTAGTTTAATTGGGCCTTATACTGTGCCATATTATGTAATGTACTATAACAGTTGTAGTAATAGCAAGAATGGTCCAGGTCTAAGCCCAGGCTTAACTTATGCTTCAGGCTTAACTAAGGATTAGGGCTTTACGTGATGCCTAGAGGCTAGCCCACCCTTTTACATTAAACTAAAAGTGATACTTTTTTAGGCTAGGCATAGCCTAGGCATACAATAACTAGGAATTAGGATAACTATATGTGCGACTGAAACTGCCATGCCTATGATTAGAAGAGCTGGCATAATGAAATCGAATTTGTGGATCGTAAAACGAGAGAGAATAGCCATGCATGTAATTACAGAAACCAGTCTGAACGTAAAATTCTCGCATTGCTTGTACATTACTCGTATTACACTAGGGCCTATGGCTAGTATGGGCCTAGGCTACACAGACTTTTTTTCATTAGATCTCCATCTTGTTCTTTCTACTTCCAAAAAATTCCTCTTCTTTTATGGTCAGTCGGAAAATCAAACAACAATATCCATGTTCTGACCGATTGCAGCATCCCCAGCACCATTTCTTTCATAATTTCGTACTTTTTCGTGTACACAAACGATAGTCTATACACTGTGAGTATGCGTGTCGCCTGCTAAAAAGTTTTCAAGTGGACCTATTTTACCACCCTGTGTGGGCGTTTTCCCTCTCGACCAATCCAAATCGGTTACATGGTTGGCCAAACTCTCTCTATATACGGCTCTGCGTAGGTCACATTCTATTGCTAATAAATGAAATAGCGCCACTTTGCCACTTGCCCGTCTTGACGACCATTACATGTGATATTGCTGATATTTAAAATGGCTTAATTGGTTAATTTTACTCGTTCTAACAAAATCTCGAAAATATGAACATGACAAATTTGACGGATTATGAGGCCCGTTATCATCACTTGATTGTCTGAAACTATTTTGGTTAATGTAAAGAATATCCAATTGAGTAATCTCACTCAACAATGGAGTTCATAACTTCTTGAAAACAGTGAGTGGGCAGACGTATACTTCAGTCCTCCCCACAGAATAATTTATGACATCATACATTGACAACACCTCGAACTGTCTTCGTTTTTTGTTTCATTGTATAATTATTATTTTTCAAAGATGCAATGAGAACCCCCACATATATAGTTGAAATCAATGTTCAGTTGTATAACGAAGACACATGATCACACTTCAGAGATTATGTCAATTTTAAAGACAAATAGGGCAAGTTTGACGATTGGGACAGATTAAGAGCCTTCAGGCCTCATTAAGCTATGAGGATTGTCTACATACTTTATATTAAGTTCCAACAATTGTTTACAAAATACCTGCGTGTTCCTTTAGGCGTTTAATAAACAACGTGGATTCATTAGAACAAATTTATGTTGCCTTTGTATGTATACTTTCTCAAAAAAAACAAACTTGGTAAATGAGGTAATGTAAAGTTGTAACCTCTCTCCATGTTTGTAAAGCACTGTAGCAAAATTCCTTACTTATATACCAAAAAAAACTTATGCCTAAATGTTTAAAGCCATATAGATGGTGTTAGCGACATGATGGGCTACACTACTGGTACTTATGGTGTACCAAACACATGGCAAACAAAGTTGAAGTTCTCTTTGTACATTTACTAACAATTTTTAACAAAATGACTATTTTTCAGTTGGCCATATGTTAAAAATATTGCCATTTTATTATGAAGCAATTCCGCAGAAGTATGCACTCTCATTAATTCAACTATATTGATAAACTTCACTTTAGTAGCAGATCATTCAGTTGGGTGCTTAGAAAGAGCACCAGGCAATCAAACGATAGCGTTTCGTTTCTTATGCCCCATAATCCTTCGAATTGTTTATGTTATATTCTGGAAAATTCGATGTTCAGTCAATTATTTTTTATTTATTGAAAGTCAACATTTTTGATGACATTACAAAACTATGAAATATCATTATTTCTCAAGGTAAAAAGTTTATATTTCGAGATCAAATATTTTCAACTTTCGACAAACAACGTCGAAGGTTTGAGCAAAAAGTAGACATTTTAGGAAAATATGACATTTAAAGGCAACATAGTCAAACCACAGGGGTATTTGAGGAACAAGTCCGAATTATAAAAAACAACAACACAAAAGTGAAAAAGTTTGAGACAAGGTAGTCGAAGCTTCAGATAAAACTGTCGAAACTTTGATAGAAATTGATAGAAAGTAAACCAAAAAGTCAAAACAATGAGTAAGCAGTCGCAATTTTGAAAAGAGTCAGTCGAAATCTAGGCGGAATAAATGATGAGACGCATCATTTCCCATCACACCTCAATGCCACGTACTGTGTGGAATGTTTTAACTACGTCACCCGACATTTCCACTCGTGCCCGTCTTGTGTCTAACGAACAGTGGTGATATTGACACCCTGGAGATTCTAGGACACGTTCAAACTTCCCACACACAAGATAATAAAAGTTTCCTGACAACAATGCGTTTAATCGATGTATTGTTCCAACAACAATAACAGGACAATTAATGGCATTTCATTGGTTAATATAATAATGAATATGCATACAGTGTACTTTTCGCCAGTCATCCGTGGCGTAACGGTTTGTGTGTAAATATTATAACTGTTCAGATTACAGTACTCGCACGTGCATTCACCGTACACAATAATAATAATACGGTGAATACGTCATCTGTTGAGCAATTGAATTATTTTTGACTTGTTCTTGTTAATCTTTAAGGACGTTTTCATTCTTTCTAATTTTGCACTTAACGAGAGCAATATTTCCTGACCTTTTTTTCGATCTAGCATTTAATCTGAGTCACTACGAACTGCTTGTCAATGATGAAAAGGTTCTAAAGAAGGGACAATTTTGTATGAGAATGGATCTCCCTCAGGTCTCGGACACACGCAGTGATTTGTGAATGTGATATCTTAGTGAACTTTCGGGACACTTGTTACAAGGACAAACATTTGTGTACATGTATCAAACCACGGCAGGCGCCCGGCAGAATAACACTTAGGTTTGCAGTTGTTAGTCCTGTCTGTATTTAATCCAACCAATTTCAAGGCGTTACTTGACTACTTGCTGGTTCAAAATCAGCAAAAAAGGATACAGGAATAAGTTTCCACCTGCCGAAAGAGTTGCAGAACTAGAACGACGGATTAGTAATGGATATACAACAACCGGCAAGAATCGAGGGCTGGCTGAAAGTTTATGGTACGTGAGGTTAATATGCTCTTGAGAAACGAGGCCCCAAGACCTAACGTTAGGACAAGGTTTTCCAGAGTTTCTGTGTACTAAGCCGAACAATACTAGGCTGTTATGAAACTAATAAGTACTAGCCTAGTCCAAGTTTCAAACTAAGCCTAGGCAGAGGCTAAATTTGTTATATATGGCATGCATTACAAGAACAAGAGACTAACCTAACGTAGGACAAGCATTGCTTTTGTAAGTAAGGTCTAGTATTATTAAGTAATAGAATATGTTGTTCTGTTTGCTTCCAAAGGGGCTTTACCTCTCACTTTCAGCAATGCTAACATGAACACTTACATTTAATGTTACATTGCATACAGTGGGGTCTACTGTATTGTATGTTCTGGGTTAGGCTTTTGTATACTACTGTTAGTTTTACTGTTACTGTTAAGCCCGGGTCACATCTGCGCGATTCAACACGCGATTCAACTAGCAACTAAAATCACGCGAATCAGAAAAGTTGCTTCAAAGAAGTTGCGCTGATTAGGACATTGCTCTATTGCAAATCGACGGCGCAACTTTTATTGCGCAACAAGTTGATACCTGTGTCTAACTACGCGATTCAACCTTCAATTGTATTGCGAGTTGAATCGCGTGTTGAATCGCGCAGATGTGACCCGGGCTTAAGACTTGGAAGTTGCAAGTTAAGGTATTATTTTACTGGTGAGAGTTCAGCAGTATATGGGACTTTGCATACATACAGGAGTCCCAGTCAATGATAGTTGTGCCTCTTCATTGAACCCGGCACCCTGGTCATGAATGAGCTCCCTCGATCCTTCCTGTTTCCAGCTCTGCTGGGGGTTGGGTGAGGGAGATGATGTTGAAGGAGGGGGTGTATTATCTTGTAACACTCTGTAAGTGTGGGGCTGTGTTTTGAAGAAAAAAAAACTGGCATATCAAGATTTTCCCTGTCATTTAACAATAAATGTTTGTGTTTCATTTGAAGAAATGTTGCTATCGAGTAGCTGTGTCAATAATTTGCAACCAAAGAACTTACTTTTTGTCTGTTGCATTGCTAGCTGTTGTCACATATTCTGGGTTCTGGCAGAACTGTACCAGTATATCTTTAGAGCACAGAAGGCTTACAACCTCCCAATTAATGGCTTTACAATTAAGACCTCAATCACTGTGCAGCAGCTTTTTGAGTTAAGCTTGATGATATTTCCCATGCTACTGTATATGACACTAAAATTCCATAGAAAATTTCCTTTATGGATTGCTTAGTCAAGTTCCATTTCATATAATCATGTCACATTTTTTCTAAAATTTTTCCATATTTTTCCTTACATGTTGCTAATTCCAATTACCCCCAAAAAATGTGACAATATATTAATGTTAACTAGCAACGATTGGAATCATAAAGTTGCTACTTGTTCAATAACTAACATTTGATGACAAAATCTATGAGAGTAAGGTACAGTATACATGTCCCTTGGTTTGAAAATGTTATATTGAGTAATTTAATGCTGTACTTCTCAAGTCTGGTAAATATTGCTGATACTACTAAAACATATCATGAGCACTTTGTTTGATTTATGAGAGAGTACCACAGTAATGTATCTTTCTAATGAAGATAATTGCTACACAATGATGTAATGTTAATGTGGTAACTTTCTATGTTCTAATGATGTGAGGTTAACAGAATGAAAAGTTGTGTCATGAAATAAAGTACATAAATTATTCGAAAAATTTAATTGTTTTGAACCCATCGTCATAAAATGTCCACACTGCATAATATTAATTGCTGTGTGTTATTAGTCTGAAGCAGGACTAGTCTGAAGTCTGTAATCATAGAAATCCTGTTTTCATGATAAAATTAAAGTTTCTAACATTTTTGTAAAACACCTAGCTATTAGCCTGGAAATTGCCATGATAACAACTCTTCATTCCATATTTGTGCCTAATTTATAGCATATATAAGTAAGTTCTCTGGCTGTTAGTAACTACCAGAGAAAGTAATCTCTGAAGCATCATAGCTTATTGCCAATCATAAATTTTCATCATAACCAAGATAGATCTATATATATGCAGATTAATAACAAAATTAAAACAGTAGATCATAATTTAAGCAAATTTCATTGGCGCATATTTTCCATGATTCGATCATGACTTGGATTCTTGGTGTAATTATCTCCTAAGATACTGATTACAATTGAACCAGAATTGACATCGACCTCTAACTTCAACTTGAAATTTCGATCAAATTAATCAAATATATCTAGCGTGGACTTTCTTTTAATAGATTGAACTCTCTGAAATTTTCATCCTGGCAGAGACCAGCTCAGTTGAATGCGTGAGCATGTAGAACCAATATTTAAGGAATGATTTAAGTGTTCAAATTTTGTGTAGCAGTTTTGAAAGCTATGAATTTGAACCTGTTATACTTATAGTATGCTAGGGTTCCACTTGTATAGCAATAAGACCATTTTACGTAGCTTTTTACGATTTGATGCCGGATAAATTTTGGAAGCTTGGGAATGACAGGTCTTCCCTGGGTAAATAGTGTCATTGGTACAATATACTAAGATGTTACATCGTGACAAATTCACTCAATTGTATTTGAAGAAGCGGTAAGAACATGTCATCAAACCTTAACAGATTTGTGTATACCGTAGGAGTTTGGAATACAGTGTGGTGTAATGACGCCTGGGACATTGAGCATCGCCTGCCGTGGCCTTCTCTAAAATTTACAATATTCTTGGGCGAAGTTTGTGACTAGTCTCTGCATATTGTGAATATTGTGCCACTGCAGGACTATTTATCAGATTTAAGGTATTTATAGTGGACTTATGAAATTTATTACCTTTTGGTTTGCCCCTCATCCAAAATAGTTCTAATAGAGTGAAAAAGGAATGACTGTACAGTACTTTGTTTTACACAATGTGGAACAGCTAGTAGAAAGCTAGGCACAGCAAGATTACTCAGCAGGAAGCCATCAATATGTCAGTAAAGCATTTGTCATGTTTTATGCATGATCATGGTGCTAACCCGTTCTCAAACTGTACAAACTGTATCATCAGTGTTGCTTAGCGGTAGACAATGTTAATAACAAAAAAATAATAGCGATGTAATGAAAGCTTTCGATTTTGTTGTTTAGATTATTGAAACTAAATGTTGTGACAATGAATCATACATACCAGTTATATTGGTGCATTTATGTACTGTAGTTAGTCTGCCCTGTAGTGAATACACCCACCCATAGTACAGTATTGTATAGAAATAGCCTGGAATAATTTAGTGTTCGTATTCTGTGTAGTAGGTTTTAAGGTTCCGAATTTTGTCTCAAATTAGCTACGGTTTCTGTGCAGTACAAAAACTGCTAGATACATCAATGTATAACAACCTGACATTATGCGTAGCATATATGTATTTGCGAAGCAATACTGGATAAAACTATTCCCTGTTAGATATTCCACTATTCAGTACTTAATATACTTTCTCTACAATAAGCGGAGTATTGTAAACATTTGGGGATGAACTGGAAGAACTTGAAGGGTCCGAAGTTTGTCTCAAATTAGCTACGGTTTCTGTGCAGCCAGTACAAAAACTGCTAGATACATCCTTGCATAGCAACCTGACCATTTTGCATAGCATATTTTGTGATGCAATACTGGATAGAATTATTCTCTGTTAGATCATAGATGTACCACTATACATTACGTAATATACTTTCTGTACAATAAGCAGAGTATTGTAAACATTTGGGGATGAACTGGAAGAACATGTCATGACTGATAGATGGCAGTTTCTTCAATGAGTCCTGGAGGATCCATATTAATTGTATAGGAAAGTTAATATGACTTCAAATAGCCTGGATTAGTGCATACAATTTGAGTTTGTACTGTACACCTGTTTGATAATTAGCAAAACTTTTACATATTTTGTATGTAAGCTTCGTGCATCTATTTCCTCTAATTTCTCATTCTCATCTGCTGTTTTCCCTAGTGCTCCCTGTGGGTGTACTGCATGTTAATTATTCAAACCCTTCAGTAGAGTGCTAAGATGAATGAAGGAGACTGCATTTCTTGGAGTATTAGACTGTAGGTATCTATGGACTCCCACATCAATCCATTTTACAGATTGAAGTGTCTATGTATGTAATTCCCTTGCATTTTGAATCCCTAAGCAATTTTACAAAACTTGTGCTTCTATGCTTCAATTGCATTACAGAATTAAGGGAATAAAGTTGTCTCCAGCACAATTTTGCATGTCACAGTGAATCCATAGTACTTATCATTCAGTGTGCTCATTTGATCAGACTTTTGTGATTTAAAGTGAAATTACATGTGTTAACGTATTCGAACAAGATTACAACATCCCACAGGTAATACTGTACATGCATAATTGTGTTGGTTTGGGTTTATATGATACTTTACATAGGTCTAGCATTAGAAGCAGCTGGTGATTGTGTTTGTAGCATACTTTAATTTGCATATTGCCACACAATGTACACAAACATGAATATGAAATACTCAGATCTGCTATTGATGTACATATAATTGTGTACATCGTAAGTGCCACATATGATATCAGGTTATATAAGGTCATATATGGTGATATCGCATAAAAACTTTCACAATTGCCAAAAGCAACTATAGAATAGTTTTCAGGACATTCTATGGATTATTCTTGCAGCTACTACGGATGGTTATAAAGCCACTGGCATATATTTCTGCCAGCTCGAGTAGATCGACGTAGAACTTATCTAGAACTGTTGACTTGATGAGTCGGTTGAGAATATCAAGTCAAAGTAGTCAGCACAATTTCCACTGTAGCTAAATTATTCCCAGTTTTCCTGCTTCTTATCAGCAATCATTATTGACCAGTCTGCTCTCAATAGCTTGTATAGTAATTGTATGATGTGTGTTGCCAAAGTTTCAGCAAAATGCAAAGTGCTGAGAACTTCATTTCAGCCAGTAGATTTGTCATTTTATTTAGGAAGGACTTGGCTAAAATTGTAAAATTCTAGGCCTGTGTTTAAAGAACTTCAATATATTAGATTAAGAATTTACAAAACCACAGAAATGGACCATCAAACAACCCCCCCCCCCCCTTCCCCTAAAAAAAAAAAAATCAAGCATACTGTACATGTTTCTTGGTGTCACATCTAGACTTGCTCAAGTCTTTAGTCTTCTAATATGTGACCCAGGAGACAACAAAGTTATATTGTCTCCTTCTATAGATTAATTGGAACATAAGATATTGTTCTCAGCTTGATCATAAGGAAAGGTTGTTCATCATAATATAAGTATGTATAATCACATACAGTACAGTATGCCAGTGATGTTAGTTTGGGCTGGCTTTTGTTTTAATGAAACCGTACAAGAAAACTACAGTATTAATGTGTAAACACCTAATAACTATAGGCCCAGATATTATACAACTTTGACTTGTAGTGTAGAATTGTACATATTGCATGCCTACAGGTCCAACATTCTTTGCACTTTATTATGGAAATCTTGCATACCGTGACTGGTTGTACAGTACAGTACATTGTGTGAGTTTGAAACAAGGTGTTGCACATATGAAGGCAGTGAGGGTTATAAAGCAAGTTCAAATGCAGTATTCGAGTCTATTAATATAGCATGCATGCACCAAGATTCTTAGTCATTAGTCTTTTTGTTTGGAAATAATATAATCATGAACAATAGGTCCTTTTCAATATTTTTGGTATAAAAGATTTTTCTATAGTCCTGATGAAAGGGCATACATAATGAGGACAGGTATGGGTGTATTCAGTACAGTAGATCTCCTTTAAGCTGCTAAGATATTTAAAATAGCATATTTGACTGGCTTTTATTGACCTCATATGTTGTTCTAAGTTCACCCGACCTACTGTACATATTTCTCCTAGAATGAACATATTGGTCATTCTTTGTTGTTTTGTTATTTTTTTCGGACAATCAAATTTGCTGTTCGGACAACCAGGAAAAATCTTTAGAAATTTTCCCTGTGTTACATGCATTATAAGTCAAATCAGATATATATTCTTTGGGAATCCATGTGTTGTTGATTCCGAATAATTAGAGGAATTTTGGTACCTTTTCTTTCAAGGGGTAGAGTGATATCAGGGAGAAAAGAGGGAAAGGGGGTAATAAAGAGGCATGATGGCATATAGTTACTAAAATTAATGTTTAAATATATATGCAGTGGTAAATGTTGTCCATTCATCATATCCTAGAAACAAGCTTGTGTTTAGCCATAATTTAATTATGTATTTAATATAAAAAGAAGGAGGGAAAAATGATAGGTTTTGAGATTGTCATTTTCAGCCCTTCACATTGTATCTGTACATACATATATGTATTGTAGTAGTTCTGCTGACTAGCTCTATCATTACTGTATACTATGTGAGTGGAGCTCTGTCTAATTGAATGACACCATACACTGAGAAAAAAACCCACGATTTTGAGATACATATTATCAAATTTTTTCTTTTGCAACATGGATAGTTTCTTTGATTTTATTTTTCTTGCCCCCTTTCCTGGTTGCTCTTCATTCTCGCTTGCCGATGAATATGTAGACTATATATGCCATACAGCAGACAGCTTCATTTCTGTAAGCATTGAGGGACTTTTGACAACATGCTGTGACATGGATCATTGAGGAAGCTGTCACAGTGTCTTCATTCTTCATAATTGACAGCTTTTTTTTTATTTGCACATGTCTTGTGAAAAAGTACAACTTTGGACTCTTTCTACTTAAACACAAAACAAACAAATTCTAAAACAATATATAAACAGTACATTAAAACTACAATAATCAAGCAATTAAACAGCTCACACACAAGTAACTGTGGGAAAGTATTAGTTTTCAACTAAGTTGAAATGAGCAATTCTGCACGTTGGCAAATTTAAAATTCCCATATAGCTGTGAATGTGTGTATTTTTACTGATATAATTGACCAGGAAGGTGTAATTTAAAGTATCTACAGTCACATACACAGATGATTTGAGGAAATGTCACGAACGAAAGTCTATAAAGTGGCCTACGCATATATCTCATGGGATCACTATCATTTTACCAATTAGTCAATATTTAAAAATAGCTGATTTTGCACTTGTTTACGACATTATACACACCGTAGTTAAAATGTTGAACCTTTTTTTTTTTTTTTTCTCACAATTTTTAATTTTTTTTTGTCTATCCTTGGGCATTGCTGTTCCTTAGAAGAAGCAAACCAACTCAAAAGTGGATGTTTGTTGTATTTGACAACCTCATTAATATAGTCGCTGAATATACTTGAAGAGCGAGATGGGTGTAATGCGTTGTAATATCTAGGCACTCGCTGCGGCTCCTCCGAGCTGTCTCACTGGCTCCAACCTGCCAAATTAACGTCTCCCTTTATTTGTTTGGTATAAATTGGAAGGAAAGAACATGGCATAGAAGGCTTCCTGCCTAATGATTTTTCCCACCATGAAGTTGAGTATAGGTGAAACTGATGTATCGGTATTCCAGGACACTCACCTTTGCTGCTTTTAATACTTCAGAAAGTCCCTAGGAGACAAAAGTCTTAGCAGAAGATACTTTTTTTAGAAGCAATTAATTTACGACTATTTTCAGTCGTAAAGTTACCTTTCAGTCTGATGAAATTAAATTTGTCATATCGTATCATATGAGGTTGATTAGTAAACCTTTGATTCATTAGTTGCATCGTGAAACATTTAACGAGCATCCTTTGTGGCTGGTACTTGAAGCAGCGCTTGCCAACAAATTTTCAGTCCATTGAATTAATGAATTGTCACAATATGGCTTAATTTAACAAAATGGTACTTTAATTTGTAATATTTTACTACTTAAAATTACGTTACTAAGACGACTAGCTCCACAGCTATAGTTCACTCTTACATATATAATTGAAAAATCTGGGTTTGTTTGAATGATTTTACACTAGTACCCTCTATCTACATGCCCTATGCATCCAAATAATATTGGGTTATTCATAATAGCCTGGTGTAATAATTTTGCATCTGACATTTATGATTTTTAACCAATTACATCATTAGACTATCAACTAAGTTGTGTTTTTAGTGTACCTGTACATAATAAATTAATTCCACTTTTAATTGGATGCATTCAACTGTACCCAAATCTGGTTGTATTTGTTTGCAGTGATATATTGTAAAGAAATTACCTAGTAACTTTAAGAGAGACTAACTACTAACTACACCTATAGATGCTTCTCTCGAGTAGTGAGCTCATTACTGTGTGTAGAGAAACCTTTGTCTCTTCTGGATAAATTAATTAGCTGTCTTAGGTCATACCATCTTAACGTTTGTCTTGTGTACTAATGGAACCACACATAGGAAGCCACACATTATCTCATTAGAAACCCTAGATGTAGGCTTTATTGAGTTGCTAATGTTAGTCAGGCTGTCACCATGTTAATCAATGGAAGGAGCCTCCAGTTATTTCTCTCATCCTTAAAGGGGCTCATATCGATCAGCCTTCATCCGTCTTTTCTGGAGTAAAGTTTACTGTTCTGACAAACTTTAGTTCAAGTTATGATTGCATTTGATCAAAGTAGACTTAAGAAGTCACGTTGAAGGATTTTGCATCAATGTTTAGTAAATTTAATCCCCTTTGACCCTCACAACAGGTAACCTCTTTTAAAGATAGATGTATATATTTGAAATATATTCCCTTGAAATGCTGTTGACTTGCACCTTAAAATCATCTACAGTAACTCTTGTGGTTTTGAAAGTCTTGATTATATGGCACTAGGTAGTTTAGCTTTGTTTTTCAAAATCCCCCACCCTCTTAGCAGATAGTGCTCAGACACGTTTTCTGAACATTTCATGCATGACGAACACCTTAAACTTTCTGTAATCATGAATTGAGAGATTTTTAGCTTCGTGTGAGGTCAACATTTTGTGAGGTGTCTTGCTCTTTGCAGAGGATATACGTAAGGATTAACATTGAAGGACAAAATTTTACAAAACCACACAAACCAGTTTATTCAACCACATTTCTCCCCCCCCCCACCCCTCTTGTTTTTTCCATCTACTGCTCTATTTACCTCTTCATATTCAATGACGTTTCTAATGACATTTTGTGTTCATCAACGCAAAAATGGCATGTACGTTTAAGTGCATAATGAACAAAAATTAGTGATCGTTTGTGGTTGTAGAGATTATTTGAATGAGAGCATTAAGGAACATAGAGGGTGACAGGTGAACAAAAAAAAATAATTATAATAATTACTCCAAGGAATTCTTGAAAACTAATGAATGTGTCTCTTTGTTTTCCTTTTTGTAAACAAATGTGAGGTTTGATTCAAGCAAAAAATGTAGCAAAATTAATGCATCTAGGGTTTGTTTTACAGCTTACAATTGCAACTGAAATATTTTGGATGTAAGAAATTATAGAAATTAATTGTGTGATAAATGGATAAAGGCGGTGGCATTTGAAGCAATGAGGCTTAGCAATCGGGAGGTTCCAGGTTCAATACCCGGCCGGGTCTTAGCAAGGTGGGTGTTTCATCCAAGAGTAATCTACAGTTTTCCCATCTGAAATGACTTTCTAAATTGAGAAGATTCCAAATTTGAGTTAAAATGTTGAATTGGTAGCCACCCGAAGTGCAAGTTTTAATCCATAAGCCCTTGCGGGTTTCTCCCACATTTGTGGTCCCTTAAGCGCCGTAAAGAGAACTGCTGATTATTATGATTATAATTATTATTATAATTGGGTGAGTAGCTTCTTTATGTTTTAGCTCAATTTAATTTTCATAATAATATCACATGACCAGAAGAGGTGTTGTAAAGTTCCATCTTCAGCTTTGTACTTAAGAAGCTTTTTTAAAAGAAAAATGTTTAACACCTACAGTGAGCTTCCTAAAGAACTGTTCTTCATAAATCATGAAAGATACACCAAGATACCTGGTAGGATCATTGTTCATCATAAAAGTGATAGTTAAATAGGTAAAATGGCGGCAGTTGACGGAAAAATAGGACAGCTACTTAAAAGGAAAAACATATTTAATTAAATTCACCTTTTAGTCTGAGAACTGGAAAAGTGCTTTATAACATAACTAGTATCTTCCTTAATGGAACCTCTCCCGATCGTTTGTTATTATAACAGTCTCGTCAACATAATTAGGAATCGAAAGAACAGAGCGAAATTACCGGAGAAGTATTCTTGTGAGATCTCAGTTAGGCAGAATATTAAATAAATAAATAATTAGCTTCATTGGCATCCTTGTCGCACACCCTTCGAAACGTTAAAAGTTCAAGTAGTATGAAAATAACTGTTGGAGAGACGGAATGTCATATTACTATACATGTTCTATTCCAACATTAAAAGTCTGAGCCAAAGTTGAAATAGGTCAGTATGTTAATAAATGCAAATTATCTCCCAGTCTAGATTATTCAAATACCTTCTGATATTGACCAGAAAAATGAGGATACCTGGAATGTTATAATAAGACAAATGTTTTCACTGTTCTATGTAACTTTCTTTTAAGATTATATCCAGTTTGTTCAAAACTAATAAGGGGTAGACAGACCATTTTTTTATTTTCTTATAAGGCTCTATAAAGCATTTTGCATGATTATATAGTCTGGGCTTAGCTTTTTGCAACATCTACTTGTATTGTTGATAGGAATAAAGAGAAGGCATCAGTCTCTGACTTTTGATCTAAAATATTAAAATGCATGCAAACATTGATGAAAACAATTTAATAATGAACAACTCCAGCTCTGAAAGAAAGCAAAACAAACATAAAATCAAAATACCAGCTGTTGGATCATATTGGATCATGTGAACACAGTTTGGTTATAAACATGGGTTGTTAAAATAATATCTTTACCTGGAGGCCTCAAATAAATATGAAATGATAAAAATTTGTGGAACATCGGTTTCCTGACATATTTTAATTAACTGATACTGATGATAAGAAAAATTGGCACTGTGTTGATTATGTTGAGTATCAATGTATGAGTATCAATCAGGTGTTTTATTTTATGCAAAATATTGTAATGAATTAAAATATGATACCATTACAAATGTATAGAGGAAAACAAACTATTAAGTTTACCATGCACAGATTTTACCCCAAAATTTATTATGTTGCTTGTCTTTCCTGCCAAGTGTAAAATATTCATTGTAATTCTAATTCTGGATCTCCTGTAAACAATTTTTGAGGTCTTAAAGCTATACTACTACAGATATATATTGCATGTATTTTCTGTGTCATTCACTTTGTTCTGAGCCTGTTTAATTAAATTGCTAAACTAAAAAGGTAAAATGTCATGATTTATGTCTATGATTTACAATTTTTGTAGTTTTGTTAATTGGATTTCTGAATAAGGACAGTTATTAAGAAAGATGGAGTGTGAATCACATGCTGCCGTAGAAAATACCTACAGTAGTAGACCATCACACACGCTACAAATTCTTAGATTCTCTTTCATAGAAAACGACACTTGTTTTTTTCCTTTTCTAAAGCCAAAGGAATCTATGAGATGGTGTTTGCCTATGTGCATGTGTGAGACTGTTTTTTAAACACAGTTAAAACAAAAAAATCTTGGTTGAACTCCATACTTACTAAGAAGATCCTGCTTGGTGAGTACAAGGACCCTATTGAAATTGGTAGAAGTCAAAGGTCGTTTGAGGTCAACCGAGGTCAAAGTATAAAAACGTTTTAAACAAGATAACCCAAAAGGTAAGTCTTGGTAGAAGTTCGTAGTTGGTACGTATGTTGATATCAGCTGGGGTCATTTTAGGGTCACCGTACCTAAAAGTTTAAAAAATGTGCATCTTTGGTTGAACTTCGTAACTGGTATTAAGAATCTGCTTGGTTAGTTCAAGAAACCTATAGAAAGTGATAGAGGTCAAAGGTCGTTTGAGGTAAACAGCTCAGTGAAAAACCTCAAAACCTTTTTAGCATTATAAGCTGACAAATTAAAGCCTGGATGAACTTTGTACTTGATAGATAAGTTGATAGCTAAATCTGCATGTTTGCAAGAACCTTGCTGATCCTTAGAGGTCATTTATGGCCAATGCTTGAAAATCTTGTTTTCAGTTTTATTGCTTCATGATCTTGTGAACAAATGTTTACCTATCTCCTCACTACCTTAGCACTCTTGTGAAGTTCCCAGTGCTGTACTCAACAGTGAACAGAAAGATGTATACACGCAGAACATTATAGCGCTACACTAAATGGTTAGTAAGTTCTGTATTAACTGCTGTAAATTGACCAGATACAGATTGAGGGATCTCCAATGTATGTTTCAAAGTTAATGGCAAGGTAATTAAAATAGATACAAGTAACAATTAACCCAACCAAAGTGAGCTAGGGTTTAAGATTCACATCTGTTGTAGTTACATCTAGACTATCAATGCTATATGGTCATTTTCACAATCAGTGGTGTAACTTCCAATATTGGCACTTATTGCTTTGTAACTCAGTGACCAAATACCAGAATTCTTAGATTTTTTGCCATTTGACCATCCTAAGTGAAGTCTACCTTGGGTAGCTTAACGAACTTTCTCGGTTTCTTCAGGTTGATTTGGTGGCCATAAATATGCTTAAAATATGCTAGTTCAGCCGTACACTCTCAACTACCCTGTTTTTGTCAGAGCCTGTACTTATTGGTGGAAGGTATTTTCCAGTTCTTATTTGGTTGATATTATCAACAAGTGTCCAAACTAAAATGCAATTGTGTTCCCCAGGTTTCCTTCCTTTCCTTCTCCAAGGAACGGTGGCTAGATTTTGTCGTTTCGGAGGTGACATTTTCCGTTAACAATTGGTACCTAAGTTTGACTGCAACTAAGTTCTAGTTAAGCAGTGTAAATTTTGTTAAGTAAGGTTGCATTATTACAATAACTAATGTGTCTAATATCTGGGCCAAAAAATATTTTTCATTTGGAATTCTTAAAAAAATTGTGTTAATTTCAAATTTAATGTTAACTTTTCCGTTAACTTTTCCGTCACCTCCGAAACAAAGCATTCTTCAGTCCAAGATTTATGTAAACAATAGTATAGCCATTTTGAACTTATTAAAATATACCTCACCCCCTAACGTAATATTTGAGTAAAAGTTGTAACAACATGACCAGTCGTTTTAATTTCTGGGAGATTCTTAACTTTCCGTTAACATGCGTCACCTCCGAAACACCTTGTCACCTCCGAAACAGGTTAGTTGGAAATTTGATCTCTACTGATCCAATAAACATCTTCCTTGGCTAAAACTCATATTACAGTAATTCTGTAGAGGTGTAGCAACCAGTATGATAATATCTTTTAAAAGGTCCTTTATTAATTATGTTAAATTTGAATTAAACTGTAAATTAATGTTTCGGAGGTGACACAATATTGTTAACACTACATTTTTTACATTTCTGCTGTTTGTGTACCATCATATGCTAATGGATGACTTGATCTACCTTAGAAAACACTGTAACAAACTGAACAAAGTATTAATGAAACTCTCACATGCACAGTTGATGAATAAATTACAAATATGTGTTTTTTTGCCACTTTTTCCCCTTTCTGGACAAGAGATAGCGTACCATTGCTTACATTAGTGCTATTAATAAACTTGAAAGAAATGATCGATTAGCAATGAAGTGCTGTCCATAAAAGATCACAATCACCAAACATGCAGTTTTTAAAACTTTATTAACATGGGACAAATTTATCAGATATTAGCTCAATCTGCCTGTGGTCTTTGCTATCGTTTCGGAGGTGACATTGATTGTTTACATGTAATATATTGAACTATCCCTTTGTTTGAGCATATTTCTGAAATATTCTACTAGTGCATACACTTGTGCTGCAGTTATATGTTACCTTCTGTGAGTTCTACAGTGCTGTTGAGTACATGTTCACAGGTTTAATTTTGCACCATGTTGACCTGTACCAGTATACACATTAATTTGCATGATTCCCACTATAACCACGGAGGGCTCTACTATTTGGTCCAGGTAAATATCCTACAAAAGTTCAGAATATTTGTTCACAATATGTAGACCTGCTGCTGTAACATTTGTAGCAAAAAGAAGGAATCTTATTGCTTCTTTAATGGGCTGTTGTTATCACAGCACATTGTCTGAAAAGAGATTTCCCAAAAATACATAAAATTTGAACAGGGAATTCCCCCCCCCCCCCTTTTCTTAAAGAGTGTGAAGAGTGAAGACTGGTGCAAAAGGAAACGTCTAATGCTGGTAATCTGACCTAGTTTCGATGAGGTGTAACAGAAGTGTTTGACACCACCATTGATCCCAGAAAATACACACACAGCTTGCTACCATCGTTAATAGACACTAGTGTACAGTCAGTACAGCTACAGCACAGCACATTGTACAAACCATATAGCCATGGACATCTCAGGTCCAGCTAAAGATAACAAGGTATCACGTTTCATTACTGTCTGCATTTTGTAGCGACACGAACAAACGTCACTTGCAAGTAACAGAAAGTTACATTTTTCAGATGGCCGCACACGGATTGGGGAGAGTCTTCAATGCCTTTAACAACCAATTACAAACAACTAACCTTTATAGAGTGAAAACTCATTTAACTCTAGATTGTTGCTCCAGATGTTCTCTTAGGCCTTGTTCACATTTAAGAATGCAACCTGGGCGATTATTGATATTAAGTCCGCAAGGAGGATAAACTAGTTAAGAACAAGAAGCATTCACATTTCAGAACGAGTAAGTTTTGTCTGTTTGCGAGATTAATATACTGCGCAGGCGTGTAAAGGTCATATCAGCTGTTTACATTCCCCGTGCTTTACCATTGTCTTATGTTCTGTACTAGTACGTACTACTCCGTACACCACTGCACGGCAACGTACAATCATCGCACATAAACAGTTAACTGTATTCAAACAACTCCGTACTGGCATTACCATAACATTTTAACCCAGATTTGAATTTCTTCCAAACCCTTCAGTGGATGAGCAAACGATCTTGCTAGTCAGTGTTTTACTGCTTGATGTCGCATTTGAGGCTAATCTAACATCAAAGGCATTTAATGTTAAGGTCTACTGTATCTGTATACAGTAAGCTAGTAAGTGCAACTTCATTATAGGCCAGGCCAGTCGTAACAGTTTTAGCCTTTTACTAACTTCCATAGCAACCGAACCCAAAATCATCCGTTTTGAAATAACCATCAAGTTACAGAGTTTGGCCTCTTCAAAAATCTGTCAGTATGGCGTACAATGAATTTAAGGTTATAACAGTAGATTTAAGTGGACTGTCATTTAGTTTGTTTTTGTCTCACAACCGTTACCGCATCTTTTCTGCAGTGTTGGTCAAATTGGTTCAAAGAAAATGAAATGGGTTCACGAATAGCATCGTTTGGTAGTGTTTCTGTTAAGGGCAACGCTCTGACAAACACATACATGTACGTACTACCCGCCCAATAGCAACTTGATATATCGGAAATCTCGGGTCACCATTAAGTCTCCGACCATTCACATCACATTTACTGAGAATGCAGGATAAATTCTTAAGACTGCATGCCGGCTTGAAGTATGAGTAAAGGAGTGTTCACACTAAGGGAATTAATTTCCCTTGAGGACTTGAAGTACGGGTGCATTCTTAAATGTGAACAAGGCCAAGCTGCTGTTAAATGATTTTAGCCCATCATTTATGCAGTTCTTGACAAGTGTTTACCTAACTTTTCACTAACACTTTGATAGAATGTGGTTAGGTCATGTTAATGAAGTGTTTTTTCCAGAATAATTGACTGAATGTCCTCTTCAAATTTGAAAAAGGTTACAGGAATGTGACAGTCAGTTTCACTGCCAAAAGTGTAACCAACATGTACTGTAACTAGCAGTCAGAATGACTAATGGCTATGCAATGTTAATCATTTCTTTGTGGTATAATATTTCATATGCAATTAGCCAAAACAGTGTGAATTTAACCAAATGATTTTGAATGGATACAGTTTTGTCTCCAAGTTATCATGAATGGCAGCAAAAGCAGTCACAGCACTAGTATCATGAATGTCATTAAAATATTATCAACATATCCTTCTAATGTTTTTCATACTTTCCAAGGTAAGTTCTATGTGTTTGAGCATGAATCAAGCCTTCTGGGTTGTGTAAACGTTTAGCGTCACCTCCGAAACAAAAGAGACTGAAGGTATATATACAATATGTTGTATGTGAGATAATCATTTGCAATATGAGTGCCACAGTAAGAGACTTCAGCCCAATGTTTACAATTGCTTTTTAAATGCCCTTATTTGCTTTACCTGACATTACCTATTTTTTATAACATAAAACTATTGTATTCTGTGTTCTGTATTCTTTCACTTGTTTCACTAGTTGTACAGGTAGTTGATGTACATTCTCTGCTACTTGGCAAAGATATTTTTTATTTAAATCAGTGTTTGATTAAAGATGTTATGAATATTCATTGAGTTTAAGTGTTTAATTCTTTGTTAATTAGCAAAAAAGCCTTTACAACAACTTGTAAACATTTTTGTCACCTCCGAAACACATGTAAAATGTTAACGTCACCTCCGAAACGCGTAAGTGGGAAAATTCCAACTTTTGCAAAACTGCATGGATTTTTGTGCAACTTGGATTGGATATTAGCCCTCTGTGAGGAGACATTATTTAGGGTGTTTGACTTGGCCTTATCTTTTTATTAAATAGTTTAAAGTTAAAATTAAGAAAAACAATCCTTGATTTCCAATAAATTTTCAGTTAACATGGAAATATCTGCAATAGTAATAAAAAATTTCTGCCAAATCCTTTTCATTTTTAAGTAACATATAATGATAAGCATTTTAAAGTTTACTTGAAACAGAGTACTGTTTTAAGACTGTGTAAATATGGTTGCTTAAAAATATATCTTTTTGCTCAAAGTTTCCTAGAGTCATACAGTCACCAAAAAATTACACCCATAAACGTATATGTTTAAGCTCCGAAAAGTTGAAGTTACAAAACTTTGAACCCTTTAACATGTGATGTTAGTAAAAATTTTAATATACATGGTGTTTGAAATTTTGGCCCTGAGTGTACAAAAGTTACACCACTGATTGTGAAAATGACCATATCATTTATACCTTCAACTTTAGGTTAGGTAACTTAGGTACAAGATATTGAGATGGATATTTTTTCTTGCTAAGATAAGTGGACATTATATTGTCTGCCACTGGAATATCCCCAGTATAAACTGTTGTCCAGATTGAGTGAGAATCTGAAAATGAAAGTTGAAGATGTCACTGACCTATAACTGACAGGTAAGTATACATAATAAATAAATGTATCAGGTTTCCAAGTAATTTATCTATCTAGCAAACAAGATGATACTTCCCTTTTCAGATTAAATGCAGCCCGTCGTTGATGTATTCACTGCCTGCAAGTGAATCATACTGTAAACAAGTATTTCCTCGTTAGATCATTGACATCATCTGCTCTTCACAGTCCCCTGACTATAGCTTAGCTATGTTCAACATACAAAAGTTGATCCCATAACAGTTTCATGCTTTTGTTTTTGAAATTCCACATGGCGAGGCGCCGATCTACCTGTGTGAACTGTTTGACATGGTGTTGTAGTGGGAGCAGTCTTTGCTCGATAGCCGCTGCCATTCACCAACCCTTGCGGCCCAGTTTAGTCACATTCAGCTTGGATAAAACGTATATAAAATGTGGCCTATGGAAAGAGTGTACCCAGCTCACTGGTATGGTCCATTGGTTCATTTTCAATTGATGTTGATTTAGTGTTCATGAAATATAATGTAACCCTGAAGGTGGATTCATTCTGGATACCTATAATATAGACAGGGCCTTGAGAGGTGCCCCACACATGGATCCTCCTGAAGTCCAGTATAGACCATTCTGTCTTGATAGGGTGCATCTAGCTCACTGGCATGGTCCTTGGGTACAGTCTAACAGTCAATCCTAATGAACTATGAAATGGAGATACAGTCTTGAATGGTTCCCATCACAGGGAATGGTAGGTTGTACTACAACATTCACAGAGAATGAAGATTGTTCACAAACTCATATTCAAAGTGTATCAATCGTGTCCTTCGCAATGAGTGATTGACTCTTAATTGCCGTTGATTAGTTTCCTGATTGTCAGGGAAATGTCTCAGATTGTAAAGTATTCCCCACAAGGTTTGTATCTCTATTGAGCTATTCATGCCTCATATATAGAATCTTTACTATAAAGCATACAATTGTCAAAGGGATTGAGGCTCCTAGCAAGTTATCTAGCAAATGTCATATCTACATCATCTGGGCTCCTAACAAGATGCAGGAAATAGAAAACGAAAACGAAACTGTAAGTGGCAATTACTTTCTTATAGTTCTATCAAGGAAACAAAATTTGACATCACTTTCCTTGAACGACTGACAGATCGATGTATATATTCCACATAGCTAATTGCACACATCCAAATGCCTAGCTCATTCAATTCGTTGTTTGTTTTTCGCCACCCCCCCCCTTCAACAAAAATTCTCAGCGAGCAGATGCATCATGAATTGTCAAATTACTGTCGACCTTAATGTTTTTAAATTAACAGTGTAACTGTGAATACATTCTATGTTGTGGTTAGCGTCATTAATGTTGATGTTATGCATCCCCTGTGGCATGTTCTGTTGCAGGTGGTGTTTAGTTTGAGTTTACCCATTCTATGAATGTTGTTCTTGGGCAGCATGTAAGAGTTGGATACAGTCTTTTGAGTAAAGATCTGAAATTTGGCTCTGTGAAGGGAGACATGCAACTTTACAGATGAATGCATGAATAAAAATTTAGCAGCTAACCAGCAATTAAGTACCCATAATTGGCAGAAACCTCACAGACAGCTTATGATTATCATATTGTCACCTCCATAGTTCATTGATCACACATGTATGCTACAAACTTCTACAAGTACCTCAAATTTATTCTGCGCTTTGCGTTAAACCCTAAGCTGTTAGACTAACCGATCTACATCAATGTTATTTCTGCAGACACTTTCTTTCTGATCAATTTACATACCAATAAGCAATTTAGACGAAAGCAATGTACCTCCCTTACTAAATTAATTTATTTACTGTTTTTGTTTTTCTCTCATCTTCTAGATGACAATTTTTTGTATTCTTTTTATATACACAGAGAAGGCAGTTACAGGTGTATGTTATCAATTAGCATTTTGCAATCCATTTAAATTATTTTTGTTTAGTAAATATCATTTGGACATTTTCAAATCCTTTCTTCTCGATTTGCAATTCATTCTCTGGGATGTGTTCATGCTGTAACATATATGTAGGCAACTGGGAAATTTCTTTAAATTTTAATAATCATACAAAATATTGCATTGTGTAATATCGGCCAGTATGTATTATACAGCATATATTTGCTCTGCTCAAGGAGGTTTTTGCCTTCTCAATCTCTTTTTTATCAACAAGCACGTTGAGCCCCGATTATATTTTGACAAAAACTTCAAGCGGTTTTGTTGATTTTCTAAATAGTTGACCAGGTGAGTATGTATGAGATGGCTTCAGGCAAAGTATTTGACCTCATTTATTAGTTTACAAAAAATTGAGTACAGGTCATCAAAATAATGTTGGTTTCAAAGTATTTAACTTCTCAAGAATGTCAAAGGAGAGTCAGTTGATATGTGTTCAATTTACTTCCCGAGGGGGCCATCTGCACACAACAATGTATAGCAGGCTTTATGAATAGTTCAACCAGTGAGTGTTGTGATGGCGTCACATCCTTTCGGTAGTTGTTGCAATGTTTGCAGCCTGAACAGTTAATAGTTGATTTGAATATATTGTAAACTTGGAAGAGTTCTCCAATGTACAGAGAAACCAATTAGCTACCTTGTTATCAGTTTGTGACAGTTTCCCCTATGTAGTCATTATCATTTAAAGAAGTATTGCAGCCTAGGGCCTAAAGATTTACACTATTAATATGGTGAGGATGGTAGACGCAGAAATTTGAGCCATTTGGGTAAATTTTGGACACTGACCTGAGTAGTGACCATCAGCTAAAAGGTTGGCCCCAACTTATATTACGCTATAATTGCTAGAAGTTTTCAAAAAGTACTTTCCTGGAGGTCTTTACTCTACAAATTGTTCTCAGATACTTTTAAGGAACACAAAAGATGACTGAATGTCCCAGTGAGGAAAATTTCCCTGAAGAACGGTGGTAAAAACAGTTTAAGAATTTTGACCAAAGGTGACCATATTTGAATATCTAGCATATTTGTGGCCAGTAAAGCATACCGTTAGATAACTCTCCTCATAAAGGGTACTGTAGTTCCCCTTCTCTCATGTGAACCCTGCGAAATACTGGTTCATGCTTTTGTGACCTCCAGGCTTGACTTTCTCAATTCTTTACTTTATGCCCTATTGGATTCATCCATACAGAAACTTCAGAAAATTTCAAGAAGTTGTTCCTTCAAGAACTCCCCTAAGTCTAATAGCCTTGCTACTATTTGGAGCATAACATTAGTTCCTGCAGGTAGAGGTAAAAGTGAATGCTCCAGTTATTACTAAGAGTGATTGTGACATGGATTACCTAATCCATTGCAAAAGTTTAATGCTGATGTGTTGACAGGTGTTAATCCTCTTCACATAATTCCCGACATATTTACAGGTCCTGAAGTACGGGTGCACGGCCGACCATTTGTCTTCATTCTATTTTTTATTTCCATGCATCGTTGGTTGAATGAAACTCTTGCTTTTAAGAGCCGTGGCTTTGTAAAGATGTGGGAGAGCAGCTGGATATGAAAAATTGAAGTGCGGTGGAACTGTCTGGATTCATAAGATGCGCCAAATGTTCATGAACATGTTCGTTGGCAATGTTCTTTTGCCTTTCTATCACATTACATACAGGGCTCTGCAAGTTTGGAGGCAGTGGGTAGAATTGCCTGAAGCCCTGGGAATTCATGTGTTCATCTGGATTGACTGTATGGCTGTGTTCATGTAACAAGTTCAGGGACTAAACATCAGTGCACATTCTATATGTTTATATCCAAAATTGCAAATGGCAACCTGTTAATGTGGTTCCTTCTAAGCAAATATTAAATATCTATGGAATATGCAGCCAGTGATATTTAATACTAACGTTACTGTTAAATTCGATCAATTTAATCTACAGAAGCATTTCCGTTTCCTTGTAACTAGCCTGCTAACCGCAACTATACAATTCTCAGGTACAGTAACTGGGTAAAATTTTGCTACTTAAGGTTATCAGCTTGCATATAGGCCTTAAAAACATAGACTTCTTAAATTACGGTGAGTTTATCAAATTCTGTTAACTTTAGCCAAGTAACATATCTTACAGAAACATGAACAACTCAGCTGGATAGGCAGGTTCTATGTACTTTTATTTCTATGCTGGATATGTCTGACTTGTATGGTAGCTAATCACTGCTGACATACGTGTGCACATAGGCTGGCTGGCTTCATGCATGACATGCATGAAGTACTTGAAAAACTATAAAATTTGTTTTCTATCATCTTCCATGTATTGACATTTAATCTTTCTGTACACCAAACAGTCTAAGCATACATACATGTACCCAACAGTCTATACTGTTTCTACGTTACTTTGAAGGGTTCTTATATTCATATATCCTTTGCATTCCTTTGTATGTGTGGCCAGGGTGTGAAGGTACAGACCTTACATATATACAGTACTGTCTGTGTATTTATCATGGTTCATAGGTTTTTGTTGTAATCTTGTTATTTGGTAAAGTGCATTGGTCTATGCTACAATGATCATTGCCAATGTTAGTCAATGTGTATGACACAGTATGTCTATTTCACTCCTCCTTGGCCCCTATTTACCCCTGTTTTACCCTAGTTGCCTGCAATCACTATCTGGCAGAGCTGTTGGCACAGGGCTTGCCATCCACCCATTGATCTTCCTACCTTCAATGCCACCCTGTTAGTTTGGACACACATATCTACCAGTGCTAAAGTTTTCCATTTGTTTGGGATGCTATCTGGTTCCTATCTATGCTGTTTGTGGTTCTTTGGAGCCTCCTGGAAGTTATAGCTGTGTTTTAAGAAGTTTGAATTCATGAGTGTCTTTTTTGGGGGGGTCTGAGGGGATGGGGGAAGGGATGGGGGAAGGGATGGGGAAATGTTTTTAGGACTTTCGCGGGAGGCACACAGCCGCTAGGCTGGCCTTCACATTGTGTTTGTAAAGGGTAGGATTTTCGTGAAATTTTTTCGCGATGGTCAGAACCTTTATTCATTCTCATGTTAGTTATTCATTTGTTGTTGTTTAAGTTTCGAGGAATATGCTGATGGGAGATTAGTTGAAACAAATTGATCCGGAAAACACACGGTAAACGGACTACATAGAAATCTTGAACAATCTACTATGCCAGATATGATTGAAGTTGCATATCATTTGAATTCAATCCATGCATTACATAACAGGAAGATCAGTCCTTTTTATGGCATGTGCAGTTGAATTTGCAGATATCATACATGTACATAGTATTGTGTGAATGGCAAGAATTGTGAAAATGTGATCTAAAAAAAGTAAAGTAAAGTAAAGTAAAATTTATTGATATTCATCATAAAATGACAATATAATAAAATGGACTACAGCATCTCAAAAATAGGTTAAAAAAAGTTATCTATGTATCATACAATTCAAAGTCTTAATACTTCTAGGTAAAAATGATCGCCTAACCCATTCTGTCCGCATACGTGGGATCGTGTAAAATCTACGTGGTTTCATGTAAAAAACAAAGAGAGGGTGATCGGAATCCTCGACTATAGAAGAAGCACACTGACATATTATACAATCAATAAAATCATCCGTGATGTGGGAACCATTAAAGTCCATCAAAATCTCACAGAAGCGGATGAAAATTTTGTCATAAATGGTTGCTAGGTTTGCAAGCTCTGTGTAACAATTTAATTGCTAGCTGTACCCCTGTGGTATACTAGTGAGATACAGCCTACTAGTCTGTATGGGATTACTGTACAAGTAGACCAGGTAAGAATGTTGTAATTAGAGGTAAAGTCACTAGTCTATTTGTATACAGAGATTTCTTAATTAGCTGCATTGAAGGGTGCTCAATCATAATGTGAATAATTAGTGCACAGTTTATTGATGCAAAGCTCCTTCTGTTGATTTCATTGTTGTTAAAGTATTATATACAGTACTTGAGTAATCCATGGATAGCTCCCTGCAGTATGACTTTATTAATTCCTTTTTACAGCTAGCTTACAATGCTGTTTCTACAGTAGTCCATGGATAGCTCCCTGCAGTATAGTTTTCAATTCCTGTTTACAGCTAGCTTACAATGCTGTTTCTACAGTAGTCCATGGATAGCTCCCTGCAGTATGACTTTATCAATTCCTTTTTACAGCTAGCTTACAATGCTGTTTCTACAGTAGTCCATGGATAGCTCCCTGCAGTATAGTTTTCAATTCCTGTTTACAGCTAGCTTACAATGCTGTTTCTACAGTATTCCATGGATAGCTCCCTGCAGTATAGTTTTCAATTCCTTTTTACAGCTAGCTTACAATGCTGTTTCTACAGTAGTCCATGGATAGCTCCCTGCAGTATAGTTTTCAATTCCTGTTTACAGCTAGCTTACAATGCTGTTTCTACAGTATTCCATGGATAGCTCCCTGCAGTATAGTTTTCAATTCCTGTTTACAGCTAGCTTACAATGCTGTTTCTACAGTAGTTATCAGTTCTTTTTCAACTAGCTTACAAAGCTGGCATATTTCTCAGTTACCAATAGCAACGTTGTTTGACATAAATGAAGCTAATTGCTCAATCAAGCAAAATAGGCCTGGTCATGATAAAGTGTGCACGTCTCACAATGTAATTATCCCATGATGCTGATCACCATTCGATAGTGCTTGACATAAAATGACACTATGCTTTGGGTCAATTTGGAATTGTGACACCTTTTCGGTAAAGTCGGATTCCATAGCAAGCTGTGTGTCTGCAGACACCCTGGCAACGAAACTGACGTATATGAAACCTTCAGTAAATTTTTGGGATGCAGCGTTTTCTGTTTGATGCAATTATGGCGTCTCCATTATTGCATCTTGTACATTAAACTGTTAAACAGTTTTAATTTTATTAAACTCCTCTGAAATGGCCTGAAAGAGTAATAACATGCTTTTTGTTTGCTAGGCAACTGTGTAATTTGCTTTGTGAACAGAGTTAAATTGTTCAGTTTAAAGTTTTATAGCGTGATGTGGATCGGGTAAATCACTTTCAAGCAATATTTCTGACGAGTTAATATTGTATGCCTACACCGTTGTACTTTATGGAATAATACCCTTCTTTTGCCATACATGCACACGGTTGATTAAGTTTTACCATACTGTGTAGATATATATAAGAGTATAACTGTTTGTGCGCATTTAGCAATGTCACAAAGTGCATTGAGACTGCCGGTATAATGCGCTATAAATAAGTATTATTATATTATTATTTAAGTATACTGTGTACTGTATACTGTGCACAGTAAAGGAATTTCAGGGAAACCTTCATGTTGATAGATTTGATAGATTTGAACATTTACCCTTAATTTCAGAAACCTTTCCTTGGGGTATGAATACTTACATCTACATTTACACTAAAATGCAATCAATATTAGATGACTTTAGTTTGCTTTGAGAAATGATCAACATAATTTGCATAACAGGAGAAATATTGTATACACACTTTCCAAGCTTCTGTAAAGTAAGCTCTATTTTCCATTATATATGTAAGGAATGAAGCCAGTTAATACACATTCACACACCAATGGAATCACTGTGGTGGAGTGGTACGGACTTCGGTCTGTGACACAAAGGTCCTGGGTTTCGAAGTGGAATTTTTCTGATGTTGATCTGTATATTTAATATAGAGTAAGGCAAATATGTCACCAAAACAGAACTAGTATTGCTCGATACAGGTGATCACAAACGCCTACATTGGAATTACGACTTTCCTTACCGTTTTCGAACCTCTGGACATACAATCAGCATCCATAGCCTAATGGTTAGGGTGTTACGCATATGAAGGGGAGGCTCCGGTGTGAATCCGGTGGAGGCTGGGTGTTTTTTCACTGTTCTGGATTTTCCAACTCACTACGATTTCAATTATATATATATATATATATATATATATATATATAGATAGGCACTGTAGAAACTTTATGAAGCTTCGATCAGCAGATAAATGACTCCTGCTTATTTGGGGTCGCGACTTCCTATCTTTTGTGGAAAGTTTTCTCACCTCACCAACACAGTGCAGCTTTAAACTTTCCAGCTCTACAATGATTGTATGTTAAATATTACACCTGTCTTATAGGAAGGAGAATGCAAGTTAAATAACCTCCAGCTGCCTGCATTGCATTCTACAATGTATCTACACAATCACAGCCCCTAGTATAAGCTAGGTGATAGCTAGAAGTTCTTCCTTTTATGCCATTTCAGTGAATGCCTGCCACTTTTGTATAGTTGGTTTACTCTCATAACAGTCAATTTTAAAGATAACAAACACGTACAATGGAGTGGAAAGCCTGAAGACGTCATGCATACAGCTTGATCAAAAGAAAAACAGACTCCAGTGACAAATCAGTTCATATTTTTAGGTCTTGATGGGTTAATTTATTAAGCTAATATCTTAAACAGAAAGAAAAGCTGAATTATTATGACTGGATGGAGATTAACTAAGGTAATGGTATATCCAGGGGGAGGGGGAGGGTGGGAGGGGAAGGGGGATATGAAGAATGGGACATGTATCTAGTTTCAATCAATAAGGGTCCAGTTTTTATGATTTTTATTTTTATGATTATAGCAACTATTTTTACAATTCTGTAAAAAGATACAGTCCACTTATGTTTAGGAAAACAGACACGTTTTATTATGATAATTTTTAGCGAAGCATGATTTGTAAAACTTTACAAATTGTACTTTTCCATAAAAAAATATTTTTCCAACTCAACCTGGTTGAATGTGTGTGTACATATGTACTGGTACAGTGATCAAGTATTTCACAGCTATGTACTATTTATAGGTGCAGAAGAAAAATGGTCATAGGTCTTAGTTGTTGAGAGAAGGGTTGAGGAGGAGGCCAGGAGTGAGAAAGATGGGGGGGGGGGGAGAGGGGAGAAGCATAGAATCACAGATCTTATAAGGAAACTACAGAAACATAATTTGCTAGTTGTTTTCAATCCATGAAAGACATATGGTATTAAATGTCTCTCAGTTGTATGATGCAAAGCAAAATAGTTTTTATGGTTTATTTTCCTAACATGTATGAGGTGTTACAGTTGTTCAACTCTCTGACAAAAGTAAGCAACATATGTAAAGTATTTCATTCAAAAGGTGTCTTCTTTGTGAAAAATTGGAATCTCATGAACTTCAATTTATTTTCTTCAACCCTAAATAATATATGGAAACTATATCTATAGCGATATCTTATTGCATGTATTAAATGTACTGATGCAAACTGAAACATGTATGATAATTACGTATTACCATTATTTCATAATGTATTTCTGTTGTTACGAAAGTACAGACACTGCATGTAGGTCTATATGCAAATGTAAATCTTTGTAATACTTTTCCAAAACCTTGCAAAAGAAATATGAATAAATACGAGTACAAATGCATGTTTCAATTTTCTTTGAACAGTATATTTATGTTCAGGTTAGTTTTAGCAAGTTGGATTGGGGGGTGAGAGATTGACGAATTCTCCCATCATCAGAATTGATGTATCTGTCAATTCCACTCCCTCGCTTGCTTCCCCATACCCACATAGTTCTGCACCGTCCCGATTTGGAAGTTTACTTCATACAGTAATTACTGACATAATGCTGTGCTACCTGCTCTGTATGAATTCGCAGTTTCCTAATTCCACCCTCCCTCTTCCCATCCCCTCCCCTCCCCAAGTATAACCCTGTACAGTAGTAATGCACTGCCCTAGTTGGTGTGGAAGTAATACTTCATTCTTTGTTAAATACAATCAATCCTGCTACCTGCTAAGTACTTACACATTTCAAAGTTTCCTACCATATCCCTCCCCGTGCAGGTACTTTCCTCTATTAAGAACATCATACGTTTTAATTTCCTTCAGATTGCCCTGAACACATATTATTAACGTTACTCATAGCATTGTATGTCTCATTCAACAGTTGGTGCAAGGTGTGCTTCATTTTTGCCTTGCCAGTGGGAACAAATTTGATATTCTTTTTTGCTCTTGGGAGGGATTAGTTTTGGCTTTGGAGGTAAAAGAACTGTCCCATCTTAGCTAAGCATTCATGAAAAGTGATTACATCTTTCACTATTTCTAACGACATTTGAATGAAAAGCTGAATAAGGCAGATGCTGTCCTGACGTGACTGCTGTCACATATGATTTTAGCTAAAACAGCTACTTCTCAATTAATTAATAGTCAAAATGTGGAGATACTAGAGTGTCAAGAATGATGAAAGTTGTGGGGAGGAGAGAGTGGAGGAGGGGGGGGGGGGGAGTGGATGGGAGGAGCCACTGCTGTGCCAAGTTACTTTGTGAAGAACTAGAAATGTGTGTGAGCTAGAGTAAAGGGGAGGAGGGATATGGGCCTTTATTTACATAATGGCCTAAATATAGGTACACTATTGTGAAATTCATTGGGGTCTATGAGCTAAAGTATAAATAGTGAATTCAATAAAGGATCATTGAAAAGGTGACATAAATAAGACATAATTGGACCAAATATACATCTAGGCGAATGGAAGGGGGTACAAAACAATGGGAAGGGGTATAGGGAGTGAGAGGTAGAGATATAGTAGGATGCACCCTCAGGTTTATAGTAGTATAAGAGCATGTATAATGACTATAATTCTGACCATTTGCAATTTTGGTTCTGACCAATATTGGATCAATAGTCACTAATTTTGTAGTTCTAGGTTCAGGTATGCACTTCTTAAATTTGCAACATGTCTGTTCAATTAAGGATCTTACCACAGAACTTCCATAAGACACGTTTTAATGGAATACAAAATCACCCACACATTTCTGTTTTATTGTGATCTCACCTTCATGTGTGGCTTTCCCACTGCTTTACCCTACGGGGGTGTGTCAGTTAAAGCTGTGATATTCTTTTTATTCTCAGCTCTCAAAATGGACGGTATGCTGCAGTGGCATATAAGCTTGTTCATATTGCTTACCAGCTATTGTAACTTTTTATGGTAGTAAATGCAACCATACACCGACGAGGGTAAAAAAAAATAATGCTCACACTTATCAATGGAGTGATAAAGTTGCTTGTATTGTATTGCACATATACAGTAGTAGCGTTTCTTGGAATTGGACAAAATTGAAAATTTGAGTTAATAAGATATAAGGTTTTTTCAGTTTTTCAGGGTTAAATATTTCAACTTTCTGTCAGAACTGAAATAGCCAATGTTTGAGTTTTGTTGAAAATATTTTCCAGGTCTATGTAATTCTTTTTCATGCAAAGATATATATATATTATTTTGTAATTGTATTTATCATATATTAATTGGCTCCTGCATTGATGCAAAAATATAATTTAAAATATTGTTTCTAGTAGATTGTGCATCTTTGAAATCTCTAGTTTTGCTCCACATGTGCTTGCAAAATTGATTCCTACAGTATATGTCCATGGATTACATATATTCCACTCGAGACCCCGGCCATTTTGCTTAAACTCCCAACCGCTTCATATGATAGGTCACTCACATCGATGCTTAATTGATTCTACATCCCATGCATGCAAATGTCCGATGAAATTAACTTTTATACCTCAAAAAGAAAGCAAAATGCCTGGAAAGATCGATACTTTTTCTTTCTGACTAAATTATTAATAAACTAGGTAATTACTCTGCATGGAGACCTGTTAAATTCTGTAGTATATATATCAGTCTCTCTTATTCTTGGCTAATAACAGGAAGTTGCTGCTTGTAGCTCCGCATATGTTCGGGAGGCAGGAAATTCTGAAATATGTTACTTCCTCCTGGCCGGCGGGGTACAGTAGTATTGCTAGAGGTCACTTAATAACATGACCATGCAGAACAATGCATGTATATACATATATGGTCAGTGGCATGCTGCCATATCATTGCACAGATGAGTAGTTTCATCCATTTCCTTTGTACAGCTGCCTCTATGTGAATTAGGTTTTATTAATTTAAAATCATGCATTTACTCCACCTCGTATGAATATATGCATTACCTCCTATGACTATGCATAAACCATGGTTACAGTCTCAAATGGGGGGGGGGGTTGGGGGAGTTGGGGGGAGTGGCTACCATCTAGATTGATGACTTATTTGGTATGTTTTCTTTCTTTCTTGATAACCTATCACACTTTCGGTGTAAATAATAGATATATATATATATATATTATTTTTTATGTACCTACATAACTTATGAAAGTAACATTTTGAGTTGACTTTCACCAGTTTTGATTTCAACTAAAATCTGTTACAATACACATCCTTTTACCTTGACTATGGTCAAGTTTCATATCATAAAACAAAATAAAATTAAGTCAACAATTTTGAGCAAACAAATGGATGTGACTGGTATCAGGGGTATATAAGACACAAAGGGGGAAGGAATTCATTATTGCAGTAAATTAGGGTATAGTACTTTAACTTGTCATAAGACAGGCATTGCCTTTATAGCTACATCTGATATAATATTTACTTGTGTATTTTTTTGGCCGTTCAAATCATCTGTAGATATCTTGATCCACCCTTACATTAGTCAAAAGTGCAAACAAAGACAGTGTTAGCAATGAGGATGATCTCCAGCCACGCCCTAACTCAAAAGAGGGCACCGTAATATTGGTCCTTTTCTAGTTCCACGAATCTTCGCAAGCTGCAGTCTCGGAAATCACTGGGATTCCTTTGACTGAGGAATCTCTGACAGATGCTCGAGCAAAGTACCTGCACATTCGCTAATTCACACATAGTGTGACTTATTCAAAGTAACATACAGTACCACTGATGAGCGACAAGCTTACCTGTCTCCCCACAACCTTACCACCTTGTTCTACCGTGCCTAGAATGACCGGTAACCTTTCAACACTGCGCGCCCTCTATGACCGGCTCCCCCCCTGGTCAATGCACTTCCTTCTTATTCTACCATCCAAAGTGCCAGCATTGTGCACGTCAGTAACAGAATGTTGCCCACCATTCGTTTGGCAACTTTACACACCTCTGGTCGTCAACCAATCAGAAAGCTTGTTTGAGGTATTTTTAGTTGTGCCTGTTACACTGAGTTTAAACTTTGAGCATCAGAAAACTTAAAAGTATCAAAGGTCTTTGAAATGAAATATGCTGGTCTTATTCCTGTGATTCTTCTCGTGATTATGGAAGACTAGATCCTTTTAAACATCTTTTTGCAACTAGCACATAGATTGAGATATATTACAGCGACAGGTACAAAATCTTTGGTGATCTGTATATAAACAGGATAGAACAAGCACATTGGGACCCAGAGACATATATACAGTATCTATGGCACTATTTGGTAGACATAAATGACAGTACCCTATGCAGAATTGCTGAAGGTCCCCCACCCCATCCCCCCCCCCCCGGTTGGCCTTCCAGTGAGATTTACACTGTAAGTTTGTACTTTCTATGGCAGCCAAATTTTTTCTTCTGTTCCAAGTTTATGTGTCAATGTTTCACCCTTGAAGGTCTGTCTGTTCATCTAATGAATATTTTCTCATTTTCTCCTTTGATTCTTTCATTGACACCGAGTTATAATTTTTTTGTCTATGTTGTGTATGAACTTACCATATCTTTTAAACGTTTCCACTTGACGTGTTATAAAGGGATTGCTTTCAATTAATCTAGTCATGGTTCAGTTGATCCACTATACACCCCACTAATGAAGGTCACACACGTTTTATATGTTGGTCTCTGACGGTTTCTTTCTTCTGTACTTGTCAGTGCGATCTTCCCTTTTATTTCCCTTCGCTGTTTGTGAATGCTTCGGTGCACTCTTTATGATACAGCTATCTTTCCATAGCCATAGCAGTTTTCTTCAGGTGGTACATGCTTCACATCTGTCCAGTAAGGTGTTAAACTTTAATGGTAGGGTGAAATAGATCATGCATTAGCAAAGAGTCTGTTTGAAGTTTTTTAACTTTCAAAAAATGGGATATTTCAACACCAAAGACTGCATGAAAAACGACACTTTAAGTAAGTTTCTCCATAGCAATATATCGATGGCATGATTCTCATCATTGTAAGAAATCTTGTGTTCTAGCAATATTAGGGAACATTATAATCTGATATTACATGAACATGATTGGCAGTAGTATAGCAAGGAACAATCTGACTCTGGTTCAGCAATAGAAATGTGTCCCCAAAGGAGAGCCCACATTCAGCCCAATATTCAGCCATGGTTTTAGGAATATGAATAAACTTCCCGGGTCTCGGGAGTTCGCACTGGCCTTCTTTCTCCACAGATGGCTTGTCCATACTATGGCTTGTCCCTACTAAGGTTTGTCCGTACTGGTCTTGTCCGTACGAAGGCTTCTCCGTACTTATAAGGCTTGTCCGTACTATGGCTTGTCTGTACCAAGGCTTGTCCGTATTAAGGCTTGTCCGTACTAAGGCTTGTCCGTACCAAGGCTTGTCCTTACTAAGGCTTGTCCGTACCAAGGCTTGTCCATACCAAGGCTTGTCCGTACTAAGGCTTGTTCGTACTAAGGCTTGTCCGTACTAACGCTTGTCCGTACTAAGGCTTGTCCGTACTAAGGCTTGTCCCTACTAAGGCTTGTCCGTACTATGGCTTGTCCGTACTATGGCTTGTCCGTACTATGGCTTGTCCGTACTATGGCATATCCACTTGACTTGAGAGGAGCATATCAGTTGGATTTAGCTTCAAAACTTGTGATTTCTTTCAAGTTATCATAGTGTCAGAACGAAACCTGGCTTTCGACATGTATATAACCTCTTTGTTAACAATAGCAGCTTGATGTTCGTTAAATTCATCCTACGTTTGCAGAGTTGACACAAAAAATGAAAATTATCCAATTTCGATTTAAAAAAAAATTACATACTCCTTAACCTTGCATAGATGAGAATTTCTATGACAATGTAACTATTTTTTTGTTAAAATCAAATGCAAACTAATTATTTCCAGTAACACTTGGGTAGCTTTGGTAAATTTGTTATTTATATCACATGGAAAGAGCTGCGTAAGCTAGTTAGGCTTTCAATTGTAATTGTGAGGTTGGTAGCACATGGCAAAGTACAGCAGGATGATATTATTTTGATCACGTACTGTACTGTATGTAACAAGTTCTGCTCGACAGCTCTGTTGCATAATTACTTTCAGAAGATGCATACATCCCGTAAGCTGCATCTCAGACAGATTCCTTTTAAAAATCTTGTCACATTTGACAAAACACACTCTAGATGTCGTGTCATTTTGTTTTACATTGGTATTAATCACATGATCATATATACCCTAGTGGTGTCCCCGGCAGCCCCTCAAGGATTCCGAGAACGAGACGCCATCATACCGTACACATTGTTTCATTATTTCACTGAGATAAAACTCTACTAGATCAGTTGAAAATTGTCAACAATAAACAGCAATTTTTTTTTTCATGTTCGTCGACTGAAACTCAGTAATGATATATTTGGCGGTCATGGTAAATGGATGTCTGTAGTAAAGTGGTCTATAATTTTCTTGTAACGTCGGACAGTCTGTACACATGTGTAAAAGGATGTCTCATGATAAAGTAATAATAGTATCATATTGAACAGCATCGATCTAGCGTGCAGTCATCCTTGTAACACAAGTACTATACTCAAAGTAATAAAGCTTCGTTTAAGTATTAAATTGCAAACCACACCTTAATTTGGTTTGAGAAAAGCTTTCATCTGTGTGTATCAGATCAGTATGAATAAAAATATAGCAGTCGATATTTCCTTGTTTGATCATGTTACTATGATAAGCCAAAGAATTTTAAGGCTTTTTGTCGCCGGGGTTACACTATATATAGTGGGTAGTTTTGAACATATCTTTGTCGCAAATAGTTTGACAACGGGTTGTTAAGGACGTGATAAGATCTTTCTAAGAACTTGTGGTGGGGTCATACAGTAGGTGCATATAGCATAGTTAAGATACATTTCAAAGAGATAAACAAGGAAAAACAGATATGATTTTGTGCAATAACAGATACTGCATTATATGTCGTTAATATGTATAAGTAATAATTTCTTCAGTGCAACAATTCCTTTCTTGCGCAGTGTTAATTTCATTTCATTTAATTTTTTCCACATTCAAAATATATTACACAATAATAAAAGAAAAGGTATGTGACAAGTGGAGGAGGTCTGAGAAAGCCGAGGCTCTTATGAAGCAGACCCCTCGTACAAAGACAATAAGAAAAGAAAAAAATGAACAATGCATGCAATAAAGTAAAGGTTGCACACAAATAAACCATTCAAACTGTACTTATGTTACATAAGATAACATTATACAATTTAAAGAAATATCATATACGTAATGACAAAAAAGACAAAAACGAAAAAGAAAAAAAGAAAAAATATGTATTATCTTAGCCATCTTAAAACTGTTCAGTAATTGGATAAAAGTAAATGCTTCAGCTTTTTAGAAAGGATTAATAGATAAAGATAAAAGCTACATGAAGTCACCAAAAATCCAAGAACATAACAAACTTGGACCCCTTATACATTTCTGTAACAAGGTCCCGATACTACTCATATTTTGTAATCCTTGTATTTGGCAACAGGACTTATGCCAATAAATCTGCATTTCTTCACTGACACTAAAACAAAAATTCAAAAGAGGTGTGCAAAACTCTTTGTAATAGGCAATAGTATACATTTTCATGAAGTCTGAACAGTACAGTACTGAGCATGCTTTGCAAGCATTTTCAATATATCAGATATTTCAACCGCATCTCAACAAAACACATGGATAAAGGAAACAAAGCAAAGATATATAGCTTTTTGGTATCAATTTCACCATGATAACAACCCATTTATACTTTTGACCATTTATATCTTTTTCCCTGACCAACATTTAGTTGGCTTCAATATACCCGCCACCCCACTGTAACTCCCAGCTAGTGGAGTGATAAGAAAAGAGGTTTATGCACTGGTCTCTACCTCCTTACACCCAAAGTATGCACTTTTCAGTCATTTGTTTAAACAATGGCAACCCCATTGACCCACTTTCTGGTCAGCAGTGGGCACTATCCTCTAAGGATTTCATGTAGGGATTTGGAGATATTGTTGTCTGTCCGTTAATATCAAATATTGTAAATATTGTGAATATCACATATTGTGTAAGCTGCTACATCTTTAACTCAGTCCTGTCATCAACCCTAAACAGATACTGTTTTGCTTGGACATTTCCATCAAGGAGCTGTCACTTATCTGTGGTTTGATGTACCAAGTAATTAAAAGTTGATCCAATTTGATGTTCTTTGTGAGCGATCTGGAAGGACATTGATGTCAAGGGAAATGTATCACATGCTCAAAAGAATGATTTACTGAAACATAAATTTCAGATGTTATACACCTGGCTGTAATTGTCAAATTTTAGTGGCCATGCAGTAGACTAGTATCCATTTACTCTGAAACTAAAGGTTGGAGGAAGGGGGGGGGTGGGAGGGGTGCACAAAGATATCCTCTTTTCTGCTTCAAAAAGTTGGCGTATAGTTTTCTACACAAGATTGACTTTACTTACATAAGAGAAGATGCAGAATTGATTTAATTTTGTTTATATTTTTTATCAAACGGTGAATCTTTTTCAAAGGAAATTCTGAAAGTCTGAGAGTTAGAGAATAAACAGTCAGCTCAGGCTTTGTTAAAGGCAGACATGACAGAGAGCCTTTTTTGTTTGTGATCTCAGGGTTTTTTTGGTAACTTGTTTCAGATTAATTCTTGAAGAATGGTTTTTTATGTGTGTTTAGAGGCTTGCAGATCTGTGTATATGTTGATGTACTATACTATAGTCTTAAACGCTGTTGAATATTCATGGCTCAGAGATGGCGCCATCATGACTTGATGGATTTAAGGCAAGGAGGTACAAAAAGGGAGAGCTTGTAGTCAACGAATTCTTGATCAGGGAATGTTTTGAATTTATTTTGTCATTTCAAAGAGTTTCCATCTTGAGTAGATATAACTATTCTCTTTTGTAAGTTAATAGCTACAATCTTTTTGTTTTCACCTAATATCAATGACTGATTTCATTTTTTATACACTAATTTTGCTTATGTATGCTATGCTTTGCTACTTTTCTAGAATGTTTTGCTTGAGTTTACAGTGGTTTCTCCTTCATTTCTTCCCCGTACTTCTGTGTTAGCCTTAGTCTTAGTTTTGGAATATTTGTGTCAATACAGCCGGGATAATTCAGCAGGTTCAGTCCTTTATCAATCCTATTAACCTCCACATCATTAATACATCGTGCGCTCCAAAACGCAAGGTCAGTAAAATGCAAGTCTTTGATGAAAGCCTGGTTTTACTGGATTATACTGACTGGATTATACTTACAAATTTTTGATATTTAACTAATTACATGAAGAAGAAGAAAATGCTCTTGACTTCTCCCCCAAATCAAACTTTAATCTGACAAGACGCTGGGGCTTAATGTCAACACTAACTTAATTTACATTGTTAATTATTAACATGCACACATGATCATCATCCAAGCTGTCCATGGATATTGGTGTTGTATTTAGCCAAACATCCTCACTTTTATATATTTATTTATTTTTTCTTTTGGGCTAGTAATTACAGCCTAATTAGTCTCGGTTTTCTATATTTCTTAGCTCACAGTGGAGGTCTAAAGAAAAAAAACGAGAAAAACCGATATCGGTAACATTTGCGCAAAGCTCAAGCTGTATCGATCAGGGTCTTAATTGTGATAAATTTTGAAAGTCAAGTTTGATCTTCGTTTCCATGGTAATGTCTACGTGCCAAGCAGATGTAATGGATCATTTAAGAAGATAAGATTGAAAAGATGTTAACTTATCTAATTGATCCCGTAAACTGACGATATTGCCAATTAATCAAAATGCAACTATATTGACTAATTTTCTCACAGTCACGTCAAAATGAGTGATAGGTTTAATAATTTACTTTTTACTATGTTTGAAAGAGAAATTCCATCAGATCTTAAAATTTTTAAATTTGAAGATTGAAATCGTTTGCAGACAATTACTTGACACTTGCATGGAAGTTAATTTCCACAGTGTTTCATGTAATAAGGTCTCAATACGTGTTTGCTGATGAATTGCAAAAAACAAACTTTGGAAGTAGATTCAATGTTTCTTATTCTAAGTGCACTCTGACCAAGTGGGTTAAATGGAGGAAAGCTGTTGCAATCGAAAGAAATCAATTTATTTTCTGATGCCCTTATGGCGCGAATGATTTACCGTAAAATCACTGCGACCGCCCATGTAAGTATGTTCATTACACAAATGTAAAAGAAATAGTCCACACATGTGGCCGGATCAAGATTTTAATGCAGTCCTATACTGGTATCATCCACTTTTTACAATTCCACAGAGGAAATGTCTGAAAACACCTGTTTATTCATTGAAATGGAAGGAAATGACACAATTTCTCAAGCTGAACATCGGTAAGACAGAGAAAAAGATACAGGAGCAGGGACCTAAGAAAGCCTAGGCCCAAAAAAATAAGTAAGCCTAGGCGTAACGGTTGTAAACAAAAAAGAGATATTTGATTGGCGCATGATCTGTTGGGCAGGGCTTGAAAATTTTGATTGAAGTTTGTAAATCTACGAACTCGTTAATAAATCTAACAAATTTTATTCTGGTCAACGTTTTCAATGACAGATAACTCAATAAATATAATGAATATTGATATGAAAATTGCATAGAACAGTGTCATTTTCACTGAACGCTTGTGCAGTAAGCTGGAAAGGTCGAAGTTTAAATTTGGCAAACACCTACTGAGACATTAAATACATGGACATGTACTGCTTGACTAAAAATGAACAGATATATATTATTTCTGAAGCTGAAGTTATTATTTATTTTTTCAGGGCAAAATTATGTCAATTTGGTTTCTCTCTTGGAGAAATTCTTAATGGCAAGTTTATGATTCTTCCATGGCAATTATGCACTGCAAAACTATCTTATTCATTTCCATTAAATTCTTATGAATAATTTACCTTTATTAATTAAGATTGTATATTCGTCAGGTTTGCATTTTAAGTGTTATACCGTGGAAAGGCGGGAAGAAAAAACCACTACAGTGTTGATTGATGAATTGTGACTGGTAAAGTTTTTGGCAACATCTTTTACTTTTCAATACAAATCAGTGGTGTTATTTCTAGGAAAGTGATGACCATATGTTAGAATGGGTTACAGTGAAAGAGCTACCAAACCCATTAGCATTTTAGCAAGTAATTGGCATGAACAAATGGTCAGACTGTTTCAACTTCCATGTTCTCCATTTTCAGTGAGTCTAGCAACAAGCCTGGGGAGGGTACTTGTTTACAACACATACATGCCACTTCCGGCATGGGATGAGTTGATGAATGAAAAAAAAAAAAGAGGGATTTCTGTTTTATTTTATTTTTCATTTATATATTTAATATTCCTTTAATGTTCTTCTTGAACAGACATTAATGTAATGGCATGCAGTACTGTACGTGGTGCTCAAACAGTTGTAAATCAGTTGTAATTTATCCTTTCCAGTTGTTGTGAAAGCTGATCCTCATATAGCTCCATCTCAAGTGTCTTGTTAAAAGCTTGCATCTTCCATCCTTGATGCATCATTGAGCAGACAAGTTTATATTTTAGGTCTTCTGATTAAAAAGTTGAATTACATGACAAAGATGGTTGTACACGACCCTGTTACGGCCGCGAGATGCAGCTCTGCAGTTGATCAGGATGCTTTCAGGTTCTAATGCCAGATTATAAAACCCACCCCTCCCTTCACTCGGTAACCCTTTTTCACGTTCCGTCGGCTAGCATTAACCGCTGGCCCAGATTTACCGAGGGAAGATCCCGGCTTATTATTGATCGCTGGCAGTAATCTCTAAAGGAACACAAAAAGTCCAAGTCTCCCCCGGGGGCTGTTTTAGGGGTAAAGGAAAACGTCTCTGATTGGTTTTGATACTTTCATGTTATTACTCGCACGAGTGATCGGATATTGAAGAAATATCAGGGAACGGTCGTCTAGCAGAAGACCTAAGACAGTTATTGAATCAATCTCTCGGTGGGGTAGGAGGAAGATACATGCTCACCCCAGTTTATGCTACGTTGGAATGTCAAAACATGTTTGATTTGAGAGAAAAGAAAACGGTGTTGCATGTTTTCCCCATGTAAGTGTTAATGCAGTCTACCGAGAGATTTTCCACATTAGCTGGCAGGAAGTTTGCGATACTATGCCCCGAAGCAGGGTTACCCTACATTCATATTTGTATATTCTATCAGCTTTCGAATGAGACCACGTTTCTTGGTCGTGTTTAAGTTAGGACTACTTAAAACAATCGTGCCAGCCAATTCACCTTTTGATAATGATATTTAATTTAATTTATTCTTGATTTCATTGACATCGATCTCCAAACGTTCATACTTGGATTGAAATCAGTTATCGATCGTATTAGATTATGTTATGTATACACATTCCGATAGGGTTAATGTACTTTACATTGAATGTGTTTAAACAATTGTAGTGATGTATGGTTGAGCGTCTTACATCACTACTTACATATCACTACCGAACCACTGCACTCTTGCTGCATCGTGTACTGAGGCATTACGTACACACACCGATAGGGTTAATGTACTTACATTGAATGTGTATAAACATTGTAGTGATGTACGGCTGAGAGTCTTACATCACTACTTACATGTCACTACCGAACCACTGCACTCTTGCTGCATCGTGTACTGAGGCATTAAATCTTAAGTTCCTAGTGACTGTGCAGTGGCATTGAACGAGAGCCAGGTCGGGCCCTTTTTGAAGACTAAATGTTGCTTGAACTATACTACAACAATCAGAAAACATCATTATCTATCTCATGTTTCCCTGACTCACTAATTGACCCTGCCTCCTAGGGCTGCATAGCCTCCCTAAGCCCCCTCACCCACCCCTCTTTAGGTCTAATAGTGATCGACCAGTTACTTGTGGTCTATTGCCCTTCTTTCCGTCCTAATGCCTAAACGTACCTTCTTTTACCTATAATTCTGCATTGTACAGATACATCTACTACTACATAATTGTTGTTTTCTGGTGGCATTTCTGAATTACAAATTTGCATGGTAACCATGCATATTTGTTAAAATGATTATATTTGGGCGACTTCAGTAAACAAAGCCCTTACATGACAGGAACAGGTTGATTATCAGGAAATGAACCCTCCATTCCTACTTTTCATTAATTCTCCGACATGGATCTCACACCATTCTTATAACTCTTGACCTCGTAAGGTAGTTCTACCTCCCTAAAAATTGGTTTGTTATGTGCTAAATGGTTTTTCAAACTCTCATCAGAAAAACAGTTAATGAAATGATGTACATTGATCCATTATGCAGCTGACATTACATCATCACATACAAACCATAATGTACACATGCCCTTGAGCTGTCCTCAAAATTTCATTTTTTTTGGTTCAGCTGAAAGCTTTTAAGCTGAGCTACAGCGATCATGCGATACTGCCAAAATTCTGTCACTTTTTGTCACCATTTTTGAGTGACTGTCATTTTGTCATATTTCATTCGATTTGGCTGAAATTTTGTCAGTGGTTTGTGTAAGTTAAGATTCCATATGTGATAAATTTCAAGGTCACATGAGGTCAAAAGAGATCATTTCTATTGAAACAAATCCTACTCCTCCTAGAGCGTTTGTCCAAATCTGTTGTGGATATAACGTTTGAATGGTGGTGAACCAAATTGTTCGGGAAAAATATTTTGGTCGTCATGTGAGGACCCAAAACAGGGCCTTCTGTAGAGTTTTCAGTTATGATGAGATGTAGGCCACAGATCATATGCAATGATCATGAATTTTGCTTTTCAAGTTTTTAGTATTGATGACCAAAATGGGTTTTGGTGTGAGCAGCAAAATGTCTCCCATCTTAATTTTCCCATCATGTTGGGAAATAATTCCATCCGTGGGAGACTTGATCAAGTCAAATTTTTACTTCTTATTCAGGCTTCCTATCTAGTTCGATGTCATTCTCTGTAAAAGGACTACTTCGCAGATCTTTAATTTGATATGAACCTAGTATTTGTGTGTAAAAGAACATGTGAGACTGACCTTTCTTGTTGGAGCTGATTCCGATTTCTGCTCTTTAACTTTTCTCTGTGGTACGGCGATTGTAAACAAGTTGCAGATCGTTCTATTATTGTATGGGTGCAATTTTTGTGAGCAATTTTTGGTCAGCACAATTCAAACACGATATCCGCACATTTTAGCAGAGGAATACTTTACTTACGTTTTGGTTCTATTATTGCATGAATGATAACTACAAAGTGCCTGTACTGTTGGTTCTTTGTTTTTGCAATGGGGAATACTAGTTTATCCCTAATAATAATTGCAAAGATCTATAAAATAACTTTGTGACAGTGTTTCCACTTTGAGGGAAATTTTCGGAAATACGAAAATGTCAGGAAATTTTTTTCTGGGACTAACAAGGAACGGTTGGTATACACTCTACAGTAATGAGGGATAATAACCATTGAAATCAGTCCATTTCGGGAAAAAGTTACAAAGGTTGTTAATGATACTTTACAAGGATAACATTGGCTCATACCCTGTTACATTGAAGTCATCCATCAAACCTCAATACAGTTTTGCATTTTGGTTTAAAGATACTACAAAGGCTGCTCAGATCTGCATTATTTAGTATTCAAGAACACAATTTAGCAGTAATTATAAACCTTTCAAATTTATTACAAACTTTTGTCATTGTTAATTACAATAAAAATAAAATCAATTTATCTTTTTTTTCTCCCCCAAACAAATGTTTACAACTTTCTAACATTGTAACAAACTATGTCTGCTAAGAATGAGCAATAAAGCAAGGAAATATCGAGATGGGAGGAAAGGGAATGTCAACATTATCTAATATCTATGTCTTATGTTATCTATCTTATCTTATCTATGTCACACAAACAAATGGATAAACTGCTCAGAAATATTGCCAATCAAAACAAATTTCTCAAATAGATTAGATTTGCCAAGCTTCTGTAGTGTTGCTGAGTGATTTTGTTTTGTTTTACCATACTCATCAATATTTTTATTATTTCGATACACACTATGCACTGCAACCAAGTATAGTGTGCAACCTTCAGAAAAGTATGGTTGAAGGCATTTTGCAAATGGCTTCTCAATTTTAAAAGGAAAACAGATGTCATTAAAATTGTCATGGCTGCAAGAAAAAGAGAAGAAACCTTTGAATGGAAAAAAGCAAAAAAAACCCTTTAATATATCAGTTACATCAGTATATAAAGATAGAGATGAGAGGACACATATTTATCTGATATGGGTGTTTATGTCAAAAATAATTAGCAGAGATAAAAAAAAGCCTTTAAGAATAAATAGTAAAATAGAATGATTTTTTAACATTTACTATAATCCACAAGAAACTGCTGACCGTTCAGAAGTTGTCTGAAAAAAAAGAGAAACGGTCTGAAAAATAAGAGTGAAAAAAAAATGGAGGCACTCTTAACTGTGGCAAATTTGCCAAATGTAGAAAAAAAAAAAAAGGTATCAATATCTAATGCATTTTTCCTGAAAACCAAACACTCTGGAGGGAAGTAAAAGCTGTGGAGAATTTTTTTACAAAATTTATATTTTCCATATACCGTATCACTCATAGGAGCTGTCGGGGTATTTGGTTCTATTTCATGGTCTAGAGAGACGGTACGGTATACGGAAAGGACAGTATGACAGAGAACTCTATACCGTCACTATCTAATGTACAGGGTGGATAGTGTAACAATGTGTTAGCCTGCCTTGATTTTGATAATGAATATTCATAATGTTGTTTGTATAGAATTTAATACATGTTTGGTGGCTGAGTCAGTAGGTTTTGTATTATTCATTTGTTGTGCTTTAAGCCGAGTGGAGTATTAAAGAAATTGTCCTTATATTCTGTAAGTCTAGTGCTTTATAGTACTTACAATTTTAAATATGTGTTCTGAAGTACTGGCCCCTAATTGACTTGCACCTTCTGTAACGTCTATTTTTGTGTCCTAGGAGTCAACATTAGATTAGTATGTAATTTTGTACACTACAATATCAACTGTATGACAGAGCATTATCAGATCACTGTCTACATACAGTACCAAAAGGACAGTATGACAGAATTTGATGGCAACTACTGTATGCACTATGATGTGGACAGTATGACAAAGATATGAGGTCACTGTGGCAAACATTAGCCATCTCTTCACTTGGCAGAGGAGTGTGGCACTACCAAATAGTTTTGATCTGAAATTTTCATTTAGGGAGTCAAATATAGTGACAATTTTTATATTAATAATTTTGCTGGTGTCTTTAAGCTGGGTGGGAATTCCTCCTGTGTTCAACTTGTCTTTTTAGGGTTAGGAAATGCAGTTCAATAATTTACCAAGACCTGTTATTAATCATTAATGGAGACTGGACCTGCAAAAAAACTATGTTTAAGGAAAGAATAAAGATGTGGGGGGGGGGGTTGTAGGGGAGGGGCTGTGGGGGTATTGTAATTTATTTTTTACATTTCGATGAAATCTAACTGTACAGTAGTATTTGCGTCACAGTAGTATTTCGTCACAGTAGATTTGCGTCACAAATTTAATTGATATTATCCTAGGTCCTACAGATGTTTGCTTGCCCACCCTTCCACCCATCGCACACTCTAGTCCCGTGGTTTTCAACCTTGGGCTCGCGGGCCCATTTGGGCCCGCGAAGCCGATTTTGTGGGCTCGCGAGCATTACCCCAGTAATGATTAAAACTTGTGGCATTTTTGGGGGCTGGTGGCGAAGGCACATGATGATGTTTCTTAGGAAGCCTCTTCGATGAAACCTTGTACAACGGGTAAAATTTACTCAACCCTAACCCGATAAGACTAGTATAAGAGAATTCGGTGACTCCCACCAACCAATGCACACTACGTATTTACCAAGGTTATGATGTGTGGAAGCCTTGCTTTGTACCATTGCCTTGTACCATTGAGGGTTGCAAGAAATCTTTGAGATAGGCTCTAATTGGGAAGTACCTGTCCTCTGATCACGGAGGAACATACATAGCTCTGATTGAGTCCCCGGGTCACTTGTGTCAAGAATACACTAATAAACGCTGTGAAATTGATTTTATGAAGTTGATAACTTTGCAGGGTAGGGTATGGGCTCGCGAGGACGGCTCGGAAGACGAATTGGGCTCGTGATCGAAAAAAGGTTGAAAACCAAGGCTCTAGTCCAACAAATGTTCTGGTTATGCAATGGTATATACATGTTCAGTTGTAATCTATTCCAAATGGCCTCAGTTTTATAATTTTGATGCTCATTAAGTGGTACAGCCATTCAGGCAACATGTTAACTTGTACTACACATATAGTGTGAAAGCTGGATGGAAATAATAAAAACCGTTTTGCATCTAAGCCCCCCGAGTTTACCCAAACAAAGACTTCTTAAAGATGAGGGGATGCCCGGCCTCTTAGACCCCTGAGCTGGACAGGTATCTGCCTTAACATTTATTGCTGCAAATATTCAAAGCTTGGATATGAGCGTCCTGAGAACACAGCCACTTGAAATTCAATCTGACTCAGTATATGTATGCTACAGTGATGTTGGTCAAGTGTGTGTGTAAATTCCAATCCAGAAGGATTTTTGGACTTTGGCATTTACGGTACCTGGACGGAGAATTATTAAACAATATCGCCAGACCTGTAGACTATACGATATATGTACTTGTTGGATCTTTTGAAACATCGAGCTCTTTACACTATGAAAGATTTTGTGACTTAGTATATATTGCAAAGCAAAGATTATCATGACTGCAATAAAGATGCCATGTAGCAATATAAAGCTGAATATTAATAGCTAGTTTTACAGTTGATTGCGTTCTCCTCCACCTAGCTTGGAAGAAGACATCCTTCACTGCATACCACAACACTCACAATTAATCAAAGACCCACCAACATGTTCAAGAGAGCGTTAAATGATCGCAGTACGTGTTTCAGGAAATGATGAGTGTGTATGCAAGCTGTGATCTATACACACATGCACACACACGCACACGCACAGACTTACACTTTACACATCAGAGATTTGTTATAGCTGGGCTATACGGTTAAGAAATTAAAGTAATATAAAGGCATTGAATTATAATTAACCATCAATTAGTAGAGTGCGTGTGAGTTGAAATGGTATTGTTCTAGCAGATTTATCTAGTTGGGTTCAAATCGGCCGATCGTAGTGAAATATAAACATTGGAAATTATGTCTATATCTTTGGGCATACACACATTGTACATGGGATTCAAATGGATGAATACTATATCATTTCATGAAGCATGCATAGTTGGAATCGTAACAATTGTAAATTTCTCTATGCAATAATGGAAAACATACATTTATGTATGTGTATAATGTGTAAAGTAAGCACATATTTATCTCCAGCAAACAAAAGTTGAATGAATGTCATGTGTCATATGGATTTGTCCCACATATTGAAAACATGTTTGCTGTTGATTATGATGGAGGGCAGAGGTCAACATGGTCAGAAGAGGTCAACATGGAAAAACTTTGTAACACTATTACCTCAGTCCGCAAAAAATCTCACACTCCTAAAAAGATTCAGCTAATAAACTGTACATCATCAAAACATCAAGATGCATTTCTGGACTCTGGTTATACAAGTCTATGGGGTCAAAGGTCATTTCAGAATGGTAATTTACACATATAACTAACTTGCATCCATTTGCAATTAACTTTAATTGAAAAACATTGATTGTTTAAAGTGAATTTGTATTTTTGTATAGCATCATGCAAGTAAGGCTAACACATTTCTTGAGCGTTAGTAATGGTTTCTAAGTCCTGGGCCCAGAAGCAAATTTTACTCACTACTACAGAGTGGGGGTGTGTATTTGTTCTTAGGCTAACAGTACGCAGTCAGCTGGACTTAAACGTCATCTTTTTGTGAAACAACATTATCAATCGGCAAGGACGCGCAGTTTATGAAAACTTTCTCAGTATGATATAGGACTATTCTTACATGGTTAATGTTGTGTACCAGTGGTGTAAGACTGTGCTGTAGCTTTGATTTACAGTAGCATACTCATAGAATGTGCACATTTTTGTAAAAGTAGATCTATCATCTACCTATTTTGGGGTGTTTTTTTTTTTACATCATGTACACTATGTTTGAATCATGAAATGTGTGCATGTGTTATGGCCACATACAGCTCTGCTGCTACAATGAAATTTCCCAGTTTTGTCAAAGGATTTACTATGAATCCATAAAATACCAATGCCAAGGTGAAGAAATTTACAAATTAATTAAACTGTGTCTCTCAAAACAGCTGGTTTTTCACATCCCTCAAACACAGTCTGTCACGATGTGTCAAGCCTGTCGGGAAAGGAAGGAAACACGTCACCAGTTTCCTTCTATTTTTTTAGGTTTTTTTTTCCTTCAAAACTTGAACTTCTCTCTCTCCAACTCTTATCAATGTATGCCACTTTAATTGAAAATCCTCCCTCGCATACATATTACATCAGGAGATCTTAATTGGTCGACCCCTGCTCAGTATATATAGACAAAATACATGAACAACCTCTGGCAAACAAATGAATAATGATGAGCTTTTGTTCCTGAACTTTACTTTAAAACCAATTTGGAACCTCTATGTCTGCAATTATTTCTCTGATTTTTCTGTAGGGTATGTTTAGAGGCATACTGACTCTCTCTCGATCATATCACATTTGTGTCAACAAAGCTCAATTATGCATTATATACACTCTGTAAGCCTTATTAAAAAGAGGAGGATAGTAATATTTGGATATACGGATTCATCAATTTCATCGCATTGCGATGATGAAAAGGATTGTGGAGCGACTTCAAAACTCAGTGATTGGATATATAGAAGTTTATGCAAGAGAGCCTAAAGGCATGTGTCACTTTAGAGGATGATGAAAATAAAAAAAATGTTTTAAAAAAAAAAGGAAAAAAAGAAGTAAAAAATGTTTGTGAAATGCATGGATCAATGAAAGAGATCAGTTATTACATAGATCTAGCAGTTGACTTTTGACGAGGAGATTGTCAGTTTAAAGCATAGTGACTGGATATTGTATAGGGCTATTCCAGGTGCAGAGGGTGTAAAACTTACATTATAGGGATTATTATCCCACACATACAATCAGTCGAAAACGACATTTTTAAACCTTGTCCCTAACCCCAGAGATGATGGTTGAAGTTTATTTTGACGGGCTGAACCGGCCATTACTACAGGAAGTGGTTCTGTGATGTCATCTGGGCGATTAATGCTCTTCAAGGCTTTATGTAGGCTATTATAATAACCTGGTTAATGTTATGCTTGAAGTCTGACACATTTTGAATGTTTGCTTAAATGTTAGTTGTCCTTGTTCTCTGTAGTTAAAATTTCAACAAATTACAACTTTATCTTTTTTTGTTGTTGTAAAAGTAAGTTTTATGAGATTTTGTCATGCCAGGTACATGACTGAGTGCCACATTTTACATTAAACAAAAGAATTTATTCTATCTTGAAAATCTTTGATATATGTTATCTTTGTGGAAAAAGATCTCAAATTTCAGATCACAACTTTGGGATTGATTTAGTACATATTGAATCCATAAAACAAGAGCGTAGAAATATTTTACGAGGAAAATTTCTTTTTTTCCCCACAGAAGAAGATGATAATGCCAATTATAGACGTTCCCTTGGTAACCTAGATGTCCCTGCCTCTTGGCGGCTGCAGTATTGTGTCATTCTCTTCGCACAGCGGCGTTTGCTTCATTTCAAAGATAAGCAGGTAATTTTCGTCTTCTAATCACTACGATGCATGCACCAACATGTGCAATTTGTCTTAGAATGCCGATACATAATGTGTATATTTAGAGCTTAGCCAGATTCACATTAATCATGGATTCGAGGTTTTGGGATTTTCGATATTTCTCGCCTTAATTTTGACACATTAACACAGTTATTGAGATACTGTAATTCAATTAAAATGCCAACAAAGTAGGTTGAAAAAGTATCATTACGTATACGTGCAATGATTGCCACATAATTAACGGTCTGTGTCCTTTTCTTGTGTTTATATGAGAATATTTTATATTTTATATGATTATTTAATATGAGTATATTTAATATGAGACAGAAATGGGGTGGGTTGTGTGGGGGTGGGTGGGAAGTAAGCTTGCACGGTTTCGCGAAAACTTACAACCGGTTTTTCTCTAGCAAAAAACCGAATCTGGCTCAAAAACCGGTTTTTTTCCCCCTCCCGAATTGCACTGAAAACATCCAAATCTCGATCGCTAAGATGCGTATTTTTGAAGCTTTACCAACAGCGTGTTCAAGTATGTTCGTTCGCAGTAAATTGTTAAAAATAAGAAGAATAAATTCAAGAAATGTTACTGCCTTCTGACTCTCATTTTATAACCCACGTTAACTAAACTGAAGTAAATATGTCGAAAAGAAATAGGTTAGTAAAAAATTTACTTGAAGTTTTAACATCACGTACACCTATCGTTTGTCTTGTGTTTACTGTACTTCACGAAGTTCAAATTCGTGTTCAGAAAAAAAATATCACGTTCATGTTAAATGTTATATTATATGTTCTAGCCATGTTCGCGGGTGGTATCTTGGCGGTAAAATAAATTTCTCTTCAAGGAGTGAATAGAATTTACCGTCTACACTTTCAAGTACAAGTTGAAAAATATCCCTGACAAAAGCGGGGATTAGGTCGGCAAAGAATATAAATTGTTAACGTTTAAGTTGGAAACATGTGTTCTTCAACGCAAACGAAAACCAACTGAGAGACGCCTTGTCTGATAACTGATAAGAAGAAATGTTTAAAGGAAACTTACAAAGAAAATAAAATCTATTAGCGTACAAAGGAGAATTGTCCCAACAGCAACATCTGTAATTTCCAGCCATGTATGCAACATTATTACTCCTTTAATATTCCTTTACTCAAGCCTGACGCCAGGTGTGTCTTGTGAATAATGGACTGTGATTGTTCTAATGTTACTTGTTGCATCTTAGTTGTTAAACTCAGAGCCCCCCCCCCCCCCCCCGTGATTGTTCTAAAGTTACTTGTTGCGTCTTAGTTGTTAAACTCAGAGCCCCCCCCCGTGATTGTTCATTGTTCTAATATTACTTGTTGCATCTTAGTTGTTAAACTCCCAGAGCCTCCCCCCCCCTCCTTCGACTGTACATGTCGTGTGGTATTGTGGATTGCACAATGTACCTTTCAAGTTTTAACGTTCATTTTTTGAACACGAACTGTGATCAATGTGTTTGAAAAGATTTTCTCCATATCCTCTACTATTAAATTGAAGTTAAATAATAAGAAGAACACAAAGAGGACAAACACGTCGGATATAATTTATTTTGAACTGCATCTCGTCATTTGAGTGTGTACTTCTCACAACTACTAACGTTGGCAACCAAGGTCAGTTCAATACTACAAGGTACCTAACTGATGCACGCATATAAGGGCTGCATAGCCTAATGTTAGGCCTAGCTATCCACCCTCAAGCACTGGTTATGGCGTGTGCCGATCGTAGCTGACAATGTCGTCTTTCAGAAAAGCTTTCTCTTGTTGCAATTTACTTTCATATTGCAAAAAGAACTGTAAATAGGAGAAACCAAAGTCAACAAACTTGGTTTTTTCCAGTATTTGAAATTCACATTTCGGTTTTTCCGGTTTTTTCGGTTTTTCGGTTTTCTTAAAATAAAAAATAGTACCGAAATTCGGTTGGAAAAAACCGGTTTCGGTACTAAAACCGGTTTACCGTGCAAGCCTAGTGGGAAGTAGGTAGGTAGAGACAAGTTTAGGTATAATATTGGCAGCCTTACTTGGCGCTGCATGCTAATGAGATTATAGATTCAGAAATTGTATCCTGTCTGCGTGAGTTTAGTACGGTTTGTGTTTACCCGTTCAGAATATATCTTCCCACTCACAGAAAGCTGGACGGAAAAGAAAGCAAATTTTAAAGTTAATCATGACTCATAAGGAAAGTTGTTCTCACACTTAAGATTCAAGCATTCCCAACGGCTGAATATAAGTCAGTTTTCATCAAATTTTCATTATTAGTAATTTTATTTATATTTTTTATTGAGAATGAGGGGTAAGGAACTTTACTGGAGGGAACTTGGTTCACTTCTGGCATATTGAAGAACGGAGCCAGTATTTTTTTAAACTTTTTGTTGAAGGGCTTTTTAAAGTTGATATACCCTGAAAAATATAGTTCTTTGGTCATTACCTTTTGAAAAATATAATTTATGTTTCTTAGAGCAGCTTTTGGAATGTGGTTGACAATTTTTACGAACTTACAGAGCATAACACAATGTAAGATGGCGGCTGGTTAGACTATAGGAGAAACAAACAAGCTACCAGTTATTGATTCTGATTGGTTCTCAACATTCTGACAGCCAGACACTTTTGACATTAGCTTTAATCCCATGCAAAACACAGATCTATGTACATGAAACTTTCAACATTTTAGACATTTATTTCATCATTTGAAATTATGCTTGAAGCCTTCATTTTTACAAGTTGTTACGTTTTAGACAGCATCGGAAAACCATACCAACTCGCCACATTTCGAAATGTTGTAAGGAACCATGTCCAAAAGCAAGGTTGCAGCAGCTGCAAATTCTCCTGCAGCAAGGCTGCTAAAGGCTGCATCATGCAATGTATCAAACAGTAGACCAGCAGGCTGAGCATAGTGCGCATTCTGTGAACCGCAGAGCAAACACTGTTATGTCCTACGCAGCCTGGCTGCATAGTACTGCAGCTCCATCAGCTGAATTGGCACAGTGCCCATTAGTCTTTGAACATGTTCAGCTTTGCTGATGATATTAGCACCTCTTTTGATGATTCTTGTGATATTTATGACAAGCAAACAAACTAATTACCCCAAAAAGACAGTACCTTGTTGATGATACATTATAATCGTCTGCCAGACAGGCAGGACTGTTTCATGTTAAAGCAATAGTTAGGTCGTGTAGCACCCCTAAGTTTTGGGTAGAGTAGGAATAGTAAGGTCACTTTAAGAACATTGCACTTAATTCTCCTGACCATGAATAGCTTCAATATTTGCTGCTTCTAAGAGCTATCTATATTGGATGCACTCTTTGGCGTGAATATACTGCAAATTTGATGCCTTGTTTTTTTTTGTTCGGTGTCTAGCCTGTAATGAGTTTTTCCTGTTGTGTTGTACTTGTAGCTGTAACAGAAGGCAATGTGTGTGAGCCACAGCTCTCTGTAGCCGACATATTATACCAAAGTTATAATTGAGTCAGCGTGTCAGTGTAACTTATATATGCTTCAATAAACCAAGTACATTATCAAAGAGGGCGGGATTCAAAAGTCCCTGTAAGAAATCAAGATTTGTGACTGAAATATTTGAATGTTAGTGATGTGGCTCCCTGTATGTGTTCTTTGTATTCTAAGTATTTAAATGAAAGTTAAAGAGACTGGGAAATCATAAAACAATAATGGAAAAGAGCAAAGACAATTTATGACCAGAACAAGATTTGAACCAGTGACCTCTGGGTTAATTTTGCTGCTTGTCACTGATTCGAATCGGTTCAAATTCTGTCCTCTAGACACACAAGTTTCTCTTTTTTTTCCATACTTTAAATGAAAATTTAATAGAAAACACAATATCTTCATCCCAGGCCCACTCCATATGTTTTGGCCTCTCTGATGGTGGACCAGGGCCGTAGGCGCCTATCCCCATCTCCCTTCCCCTCTATCATCAGGCCTCAGTTTCTGGTTAAACTTTAATAACAAGTTAACCAAAATTCACAAACTAAGATTAAATGTACATGAATAATTCACACCTGTCACAATTATTTTCAGTTGAGTGTGTACATGTGCAGTCTCGACACTAATTTGTCATCCAGTTTCTTTAACGTATATATACTCAAAAATGTTGTGTGTGATAGAGTATGACAAAACTCTCTCAATCAATAATGCTCGTCTCGCTGCTTTGCTACTGTTTCTTATTTCCTCCCTTCAATTTCCGACATTCGGTGACAAAAGTTAAGAAAACCAAGTGATTTGATGAAGTGTATCATCATTTTAGCTGGCAGGTCTTAAATGAAATACCACTACTCTCACTAAAGCCCACATATTTCAGGTTTCCTTTCCTTCTAGGACATTGAGCTAAATTCGTTTATTCTTCTCTGTGTAGTAAAATGTCATGTCAATTTCAATGTACTGTAGCACATTGGCCTGTTCAACAGACAATTTCGTACCTGAATTGAAATGAAATTGATTTCTAGTCGGTTTGCATTGCTGTGGTTAATGTATTTGATGTTAAAAGAAATTGATTTTGAGAGCTTTAAACTGGAGTAACCTGAATATGTCATGACATCCTCTCCAATGCTAACTTGTTTCCTATTGCTAGTCAGTTTTGCTTTTGACTTTTAGTTTCGTTACGAAAGGCAGCAGTTTCAATGTTTGGGGTTTAGATTGTCAATATTTTGAGAAAAATTACTCTTGTTTTGTTCTGGCCATTTTTTTTGAACACGAACGAAATGCAGTGATAAGTCTGGGGGGAGGGGGGAGGAGGGAGGGGTAAGGGAGGGGGAGGAGGGAGGGGTAAGGGAGGGGGTGGGGGGTGGTTCCTCTGATAAAGATTTTAGGTGGTAAGGAAATGCTGTGTTTAATAGTGATATAGTTATGCGCAGTACATAGTGTTTCTAAATCTGCTATGTAGGAGTGGTCGATAAATTGGTCAATCATTGCCAAGCCTTGAACAAGAAAGTTTAAACTGCAAACCTCAAAGAAATTTCATTCACTGAGTGTAACATATGGAGGCAAATTCTTCCATGAGTTACAGTAAGTGTATTTAACAACTTTTGGCAAGAATTACGGTGCAATTAAGTTTTGGCCTGGACGATCTTTAAGGTTAAAATCAAGCAACGTTTCCTAGGATGAAATGTTGCTGATTGTTTCCAATATCTGGGAGTAACATATGTAGGCAATCACTTCCATGAGTTGAGTACATTAGACATATTTCAGCAAGATTTATCATGCTTTTAAAAGTTTTGTTCTGGTACTTTAAGGTAAAAAAAACCAAATAGGATTAAATGCTGTTGTGTGTTTCCAGTTGGTTGTTTTAGAATTTGTCCATTAACTAAAAATGTGGACAGTTACAACCGGAAGTGAGATTTAGAAGTTAGAGGAAAGAGGGGGGGGAGGGGGGGTGGCTTTGATATCATTCAGATGGCAATCTCTCCTACCACCATGGAAATTGAGCTATTCAATTGATTATCCTCTTCCATTTTCAAGGAATGACGCTGGGTAGATCAGTGGCTGAATTTGCATATACAGACAATTCTAAATGTTTGCCACTGATGCAGAATGAGGGTTTTCTCTCTCCATGTAACATGATGTTCTTAATACTGTTTCATCCATCTTTCCAGCATGCTGAAATGGTTCAAGAGAAATACCCTGGACCCGTTCTTAGACTAGACAGAGAGTTTCTGAACTATCGTCCAGTCCTCAACGTGGGGAGCAGTACCTTCTTCCACAAGATAGGCCAGCCTTCCCCTCGTATGAGGAGAACACAGAGTGCCTTCAGGAGGAAACCAAGAACAGCCGGTGAGTTTGACATCTACTTTTATAACATTCTGGTACTGTCTGGTGTGGTGGTAGGGCTTCTGATCTTGGAGGCAAATAAGAATCTAAGTTGTGGGTTTGCTCATGTAAACACAAATACAGATATGCAAGATTCACTCCATCCACATTACCCACCCCCACCCCCTCCTCACCCCCACCCCCACCCCCACCCCCACACTTCACCTGTCTCCAATCAACTTGTATGTACTACAATTTGGTAATATTTTAGCATAGCATCCCCTATGACCTTCACCAGGGTCATCCCCTATGACCCTCACCAGGGTCATCACCTATGACCCTCACCAGGGTCATCCCCTATGATCCTCCCCAGGGTCATCCCATAGACCCTCCTCAGGGTCATCCCCTATGACCCTCCCCAGGGTCATGTCCCACTTCTTCTTCCTTTCCATATCTTCCATTTAGTCGAGAAGGCTGTAATTTTCCACGCAAATAAATTATGACTTTTAATGACAAGACCAAGATACATGTAACGTAAACTTTGAGGAAATCACAAAATACCTCAAGTATTGCTACATTTATTTCAGGTTCGTATAAATATAGTTTTTAAGACTTACTGTTGTTTGCATGATGGAGTGGTTTTACGAAAGAAATTTTACTTTAACCAGATGTAACAATATGGACGGGGCAACCCAGCTAGGGCCCCAATTTAAGATGGTTTCATAGCTTTGTTTAACATTATTTTATGCACAAAAAAAAAAAAGGATCAAAAGTTGTGAAAAAACTGACGTGCATCTCATGGATATATGTTGTTGTCAGAATCGTCCCTGGAACAGAACATTTTAGACATCACCACCCAGAACATCAATGTCACTCTTTAAAGTGTATCCTCAGAGCAGACTCATTTGAAATAGGATGCAGAGAAAGTGTATGTGCAAACTAAGTAGATATTATCCCGTCCAGCGATAAAACACAAAACTGATGGGTTCAAATTGCGCTCTACATTGTTAATATGCGAGACAATCCCTTTCTTCGACGGAAGTTGTATAGCGGGTTTGATGTTTGTTTTAAATTAGAAATGTGCCTTCTGGTTACAAATTAAGATGGAGTTAGATTTCTGTTCATTCTTCCATAAAAGTCCACTTTCTTTATTTGCCAGCCATCATGATATATGGATCATTTATTTTCCCCTGAGTGTTTTCATTTCCCCTTCTTTTTCTGTAAATATTAATGGTGCACTCTCAGCTTGCAATAAGTTTAATAAATGATTAAAACTTCAGACCGGATTTGTTCTTTTTCCACAGACAACTGGGCAGTATTATGGGGACTATGATCGTGTTTGCAAGACTTCTTTGTTTCTGGAAGGGTCTTGGGAGGGGTCCTGGGAGGGGTGGGGAATAAACTAAAGAGCTGTTTTGGAATATCTGGAAAGTATCCGTTGGAACAATTTATGAATTATGTTAGCAATCTTTGTAAACACCATCAAGGATTATGAAGTATAAGAGATGAAATGGGCACAAAGTGACTGAAACCATTTTTCCATTGTGCAAAATGAAACTTCCTACCAAAGTGACTGTTGCATATTTTCTCCAATATTTGTAGTCAAGCAAATTGGCATTGTGTTTAACTTACTTATAAACTTGCGCGTTTATGTCACATCCCATTCTCCTACAGTTCATAGGTGGCCAAAATGCAGCCCATGTTAGCTAATTTTCCGCAGCCCGCGAGGGTTTCAAAACACTATTAATGCAGCCCGCGGAATCCTATAATATCGATGCAGATGTTTTCAACCTTCCAATTTATAGTGAACTGAAACGATGAATTTCACTGAATGACTGACGGAAGCAACATGAAAATTTGTGGAGTTTGTAGTTTGTGGGGCGGCCTACTTGTGATATTTGGACGTACCAGATAGACAAAGAACATGAAGAACCTTTAGTTCTCTTTATACTGTAAAATGTTATATTTCCAGTTCTTTTTTTCATGTCTGTAAGGTATGGATATCAAAGTTTTGTTTGAGCTTTTTTGGGCCCAAATCTTTTTGGGACAACATTTTTCTGGACCAAATTGTGGATATTACCATTGGGCGCTTGTGTAAGCATTTAATTACTGTTGGAATGACTGATATGATACTTGACCATGTGAGAAGTTAATCTATGCATATTCATTAGAGACAGTGTCATATTGTATCGACTGAAGTTGGTATTATGATAATATTGGGTGATGACATACACAACATATATCTTTTCCTTTAAGCAAGGAACAATAGTGCCCATTTGGCTCTTGTCTTTCCAAATTTGTTGACTCTGATGTACAAAATATTTCCTTGTTTTGATAATCCCATAATAACATGCTATGGGATCTTGAAGATCATAGTTAGTTACGTTTGAAAACATTTCTCAGTGTTCCAGAGTAGTTGATATGAAAGCCATGTGTAATTCTATATAGGATATCTCTGTACTCTCTTGTTGATAGTAACATCAGGAAGTGAACTTAAGGATTCGAGGGAAGCCATCAATTACTTGAAGGCCTATTTGATATCATCACATTCAGTACACGACCTCATGTTGAGGTACAACATAGGAAATAAATAGATGAAAACAAAACACAATCTTGAAAGTTTTAGTAGAGCAGATAAATTTATGGTGGAGAATTGCTCATGGTACATAAGTAATTTTGTGATCTTCAGCAAATTGAAGTGACTTGTGATGTGATTTGTAGTTGTGTTTATGTAAGACTATGTTCATTATTCTTATTGGAACTTTGTAGAGGGGAGAGGAGAGGAGGGGGAGAGGAGGGGAAGAGAAGAGGAGGGAAGGGAAGGGGAAGAGGAGGGGAGAGGATGAGATGGTGTGGGGAGTAGGGAGGAGAGGAGGGGGAGAGGAGGGAAAGAGGAGAGGAGAAAAGGGGAAGAGGAAAAGGAGAGGATGAGATGGTGTGGGGAGTGGAGGGGCGAGGAGGGGATAGCAGAGGAGAGGCTGAAAGGGGCAGTGTGGAGCTTTAGAGAGAGTAGAGAGAATGTGGCAGTTTGTACGGTGCCCTGTTAATAGTTCTGTTAATTGATACCAAGTTGAGCTTTTAAGTTGATAATGAGCTGATATGATATCATTTATTGCCATATTTTCATGTATTTAGACTGGTGAGTGGGGGGAGGGGAGGGTGGGGGGTAAGGCTTTTTTGAAAGGTTCTGCAGAAATAGTGCAGCTAGTACTAGGTGTTAATCTCAGAAGCATTTCAATTAACATGTCAGCTGCACTGGTGAAGGGAAACTGTGAAGTTGTTTGTTTTTGTATGCCACTCATCTTGTTGACAGGATAGGATATGATTACCATGGCAGGAAGTATTGGTAGGATTCATAATTACTTGAAAGATTCAAAAATTATTTATAGGCAGACACATTTAGAAAACAAAAATAGGGAAGAACTCTTCACTATGTCCCAAATACTTTTGATCATTGAGAATTGAACAGAATTCTTTGATTACACACATTAACCTTCACTCATTGAGAATCTGAAGGATGGTTGCTTAGTCTGATCAAAGATAACCTTAGTTTGAGTAATATTCTGTCGGTTTGGTAAAATTGTTTTATGACCATATGCAGCGTGGTTATATATTAGTTTTTTTAGAAAGGCAGTTTCGGTGCAGATACTGACTGCATGTTGCCTCTGTTGTTTATCTGTCTGTTTGTCTGAATTCATGTATGTATGTGTGTGTGTACAATATACATGTGTATGTGTATGTGCCTGCATGCATATGTATGTTGTATGTATGTATGTATGCGTGTATGTATGCGTGTATGTATGTAAGGCCATCGCCGTGCCTTACATCTAATTGATCAGCAGTTTACAAACTTTTCTCTTAGGTCCACAACCTGCAGTATTAATTCCATGAGGATTAAGCCACTTCCCACCAGACCTCAACAATTGTTGTTCAGAAAGCATGAAAGCTAAGCTTGGACTATGGAATTGATGTTAAACAAAAACTTTATTGATCACCATTGACAAGCACTTGAAAACTACTGATAAATAGACTGATGAGAGAGGACTATACAACCCACACAAAGTATTTCCTGACCCACTTTTGCATCCCAGTCACAATAGTTTGCAGACTGTTGTGGTAGACAGACTAGTAATAGTTGAATTATTTCCTGCCTGGTCTTGGACCTTACATTTACCCTAATGTATATTGAACTATTCTTCTTGATGCCAGGGATTGGATTTGTCGGTTAGATCCTCCTACCGTAGTTTTAAGGTGGCTCCTAAACCGTAACAGTTTGAATGTGTAAACAATCAATTTGATCTAGGGAGCAATGAAGTTATGTACAGATTATCTTCAATGCAATGAAGGTAAATTGAGTGAAAACTATATTGAAGAAATAAATGAGTGTGAATCGCTGCTCAACTCCAAACAGGGATCATGACATCTGACTTGAATTTTAGTTAATTGCCACGTTAATTAACTCCTATCAACTTGTACAGAAGGTGAGCAGCTTCCAAGTCAGCTAACTATAAATTGCTCTGTGAATTGAGATCTTAAAATGCAAGAAATACTCTTAAGATTATGAATTGAATGGTTATTCAATGTTCCCTTTAATTTACGTTATGGTTAGCTATGGATAGGCTGACCGTCAATCCTTGAAACAAGCTGATTAACATTTAATACTCAGACCCAGCAGGCCTCTGTAAGCTCTCAAGGAATTAAATAAAAAATGACAAAACAAATAGAAATTTGAGCTGCTAACTACCTTCAACAGGCTTTTCTTTAAAGCAACTTAAAGAGTTATGGATCTGTAGTTTGGGATATATGTTCTTTTACTTTCAGTTTAATTGGCATGTGTCGCTGTAATCGAATGTAATCGATCACATCATAATAGTTTGCTGGAAAGAACAGGAAAATGACGAAATATTCGTATAGATTATATTTGGCTCAGATGACCAAGGTCAGTTTAGGCAATATTTTTATTAATTATTTACAGAATGATCTTAACTCAGTTTGTTAACAACATGGTTGTCATAGCAACATGTTGTCACTATTAAAGTCCATTCATGTAATGGCCCCTATGTTTAACATGCTAAAAATTGCTGAGAATTTGCAATTTATTTAATACTCTCATGAAGATCTTGAGGTGTGCAAGGTTAAACGATTAGATATTTGTAAGAGATTTATTCAATATCACTGCAATACACTTGACCAGAAAGCTGTGTTTGTGAGCTTAGCAAATCAGTTTCATTACACGACATATATGTAATATATAAATTTTATGGTCATCGAAAGCAACGGCTAAAATAGTATATTGTAGTTAACTGCATGGTTGACTTAGAATAATTCCTGAGAACAAGCTCTTGTAATATTGCATTGTAAACATGTCATGCGGGGCAATAAAAGTCTTGTTTAACCTACCGAGCTTCTCTGTGCATCTGAGGAACTGAGCTTACAGTCTATGCGTTAGACTTAATAGTCCAGCCACTTAAACTAACGACCCCCCCCCCTCTTGGATGTTTAAATTAAGGGTCATTTCTCAAAATTTAAAAGTAGTATAGAAATGCAACGTGTAATGATAAGGAGTGCAGTTTGCTTTTAACAGTCTACAACATATCAAAATTAATTTGGTGTCAAAGGTCAACCTTTAATAGTAATGTACTGTCTGAGCTTACTTGGCCATTTTGTTTTCTCTAGCATATTTGTGGGCAATTAACTGTGGTGACCTTTGATATCAGCAGCAAATTATTATTCTGCCAAAGGCATTAGATTTTTGACTCATGAATGTCATTCCTATGCTTAATAAGGGGATGAGCTGAGGCCCAGCCAATTTGTTTCTATATCCTGTAGATTTGAGTGCTTCGGAAATTCATAAAGTATGAAATCATCATTTTCTGATGCAAATAATGTTAGTAGAAAATAGGCCACGTAAAATTCCATATAGATATCCAATCTACACTGGACTTAGGAATTTATCTTGTAGAAATTATTTTGTATATACCGACCACTGTTTCTTGAAGAACTTGCTGCTGTTCAATCTTTTTAACTTTTTGCCATTTCCAACAAAAAGGTGCCATAATGAAGTAGCAGCATATTTTGTTATTGTTGTGAGGAAGCAAAAGATATCATAAAATTCTCGCAGTAATATTTTATGATTCTTTCTGATTTTTCATGTATAGATAGCTTCAAACCGAATCTTTATCAGTGATAAAATTCAAGACATTCCCGCCAAAGGCTACAGTAAGTAGATCTTCAGCATGCTTAGATGGGAATTCTATGACCATAGAAATTTGCTAATATTTTTACACCAAAGATAGAATTATTTGGATCGCCAGTTTCTTCACTATGTGGTAAAAATTTACATTTTTGGGGATTGGAAGTCAGGTAGCTTAGAACCCCTCCAGGCTATAACCAGTCTGTGTAAGGTAAGACAACAATCTACTGGTTAGTTCCTGGAACAGTAACCTACCGGTAACCTACTGGTAATCTGGCAGGATCTTTGAAGACAAATGTGATCGAATGAAATAAATATAAAGGGTAAAAAAAAAACCCAAAATTTTGCACATGGTATAGCAGTTAGTGGCCTCCTAATATTTAACTTAAAAATAAAATTTCTTGTAGAAGGATGTCAGGTAATCAATTAAGTGTCTTCCTTGTTTTAAGTTGTTAACAAATAAAATCACATCTGCCAGATGAGGCTCAGGCTGCAAATCAGGTTTCCTGTATGAATTTAATTCTATCAATGATAGGATCACTTACAAGTAAAGACCTGTGGGTAGTCTGTGTTTACAAGCTCTCTCCAACAGGGCTAGAAAATTACAAAGCAAATGATGTACCTCAAGAGTTCAATTGTTGTGAGGCCCACGGGCCCCCTGCAATGATATACAGTTTCAGCTTTATCTTTATACATCCTTCCAATGGCACATAAAGGGTATTTCTTAAGGATATAGGACCCAGAAAAGAAGGTACTAACTACTAACCTTTTATTGCCACTATGGTACCTGCAATGGACCCCTCTCCCCCCTCCCCATTCCTCCCTCAACAAAAAATCTATGTACATCTCACTATGAAGTGTTTTTCACATAGCATGAAAGTTTAACATGTTAAAGTTATGGAAGGAAAATTTTACTTTCTGTGTAATAATATCCTTGTTGATAATTTGTTGCCTAGGTTTAGCTGGTTTCACATTTTGAAATGAAATGATGTAAAACAAGAAAGAGAGAGAGAAAGAGAGTGGTCAGGAAAAACAAGAAGACAAAGTGTTCCATTATTGTGTTTTTAGGTCAGGTTTATCGTTTTATTGCTTCAAAACCTTTCTGTTGATGTTAATTTTGGTGAAAGGCTATACTTATTTCACCACTTAATTATAAGGTAAGTGGTTAATGCCTTCAGTTTCATTGCTAAATGAAAGAAAAGTTATAGAGTGTAGACAATTTCCATTTCTGTGTTGCATGTGAAGCCACACTAATACAAAAAAGTTTATGAGTGTGGACAAGTTTGTGAATCAAATAATGGAAGCACTAAATTATTTCTTAAAGAGTTGATTTCGTGAATGTATCTAGAATGCCTAATTGAATCAACTGCATTTTATTTTTGAATAATACATGGTAGGTTTGGTTTAATTATTAGCTGTGAGATAATTTGAATATGAATCAATCATATACATAGAAAGGACAAAAGATACAAAGGGAACCCCCCCAAAAAAAAAAAAAAAAAAAAAAAAACAAGGCTTGATGAATTGTTTGAACTTTAGTTCAACTTGCACACAAAAGTATTTATGATTGCTGTAAGTAATTGTTATCTGCTGCCCCCAACTTTGATCACAGCTGCCAGGTGTCATATAGTAGTTTTAGTATTCTGCCCTCAATTTAAATTGTAACCCTTCATTTATATGCTATACGTTCTGCATTGAGAATAACAGTTGATTCTAGGCATGGTTTATGACCACATGAAGTGAAAGATGTAAACATTTGAGTTTTGAGTTTTTTGTTCTCAATATATTAGTTTTTTTCTTCACCATGGAATTAACACCCCAGTTTATGTTATCTCACGTGCCTGCCTAGCTACCCTATGCTCTCAATAATGAACTACTCACACAGAAATAATCTCTTTGAGAAAAAGCAACAAACTGCGAGAACAATTGAATAGGTCATACTCCCTGGTATGTGATAGGAAATTAATTGATGGGCTCTAAATCATTGGTATCTTGAAATAATGTGACCACAGTTGCCAAGTGATGTCAACATCATAGATAACACTTAATCAAACTTAGCAGATTTTGCCTTTTCTTCTCAGTGGGTGGGTGTTAGCTTCTGAATTTTGTCATAATTTAAATATCATAAATTTATAGCCAATTCAAATATTTTGAAAGACTTTCAAAGGTGATCATTATTGACCTCAAATGTTAGCATGCTAGAAGTGGCTTTCAAAAGTATTTTTCTAGAGGCTCTAAAAGGTATGTTGAAATCTAGCCTATAGTGACCCAGGTATCACCTTCTAGCATATTTGGAGGCAATACTAATGACGTTTAATGTACTAAAATTCATCACCCACTTTGTAACATTCAATATTATTCCATCATACCTCCTAAAATGTGACAAACTTTCTACAAAAAATATCTTCCCAGAAGCTCTGACACCCCCACGCTCCTCACCCTCCTCACCCCCACCCTCCCACCCTCTCCACCATGCATAGAGGAGAGTAGATAAACATGTAAATATCTCAGTGAGGCAAACTTTCTGTGAAGGTGGCATTTAAACGGTGTCTCAAAATCGATCAATTCCCTCTTTAAATAAGACACCAATTGAGTTCACAAATCATTGGCTGTCTGTCCGTTCTTTTACTTTATTTTCTTTTTACGATACTGAAAGGAAACTGAATCCATGGATGAGTCATAAATGAACATGTCAAACTGAACATTTAACAAGCCCAATATACAACAAGCAAACATGACCTTTGAGTCTATGAAATTTTGTGATAACAAACTACTCAAAATATTGAATGTTACCAAACTGCTTTGAGGAGGGTGCATAGTTCACTTTTTGATTGTTTACTTAAATAGCAGCAGTCTTCAGAAATAGTTGTCCTCATGATTTAGCTGATCAGCATAGGCACATATGGCTTTTAAATATGGGTTAGCTTCGTGATCACTGTTGCACATGCATGTAATATACATCTCCAGAGAAGTAACTACCTATAGATATATATAGCTATATATATATATATATATATAGCTAGTTCCAAGATAAGTAGAATGGAGGACCGTTCTGTTGCCGGAGAAGAAGCAGAGACAGAGAAAAACAAAGGAAGATTAAGAAGAAAGTTTTCACTGAAACGTAAGTCTAAGAGTAGCTGCAGTTAATTGTCATTCCGGTACCGTATATTACAATTCTTACCAGATTCACATAAGCAGAGCAACCTACCTACCAGTCCCTCGTGTAAATATAGAGATATTCACAATTTTCTACCCTTCTTCCTCCCCCTCTCCCCAAGATAGGGAGAATTGTGCAAAATGCAACAAAAGTCATAAAAGGTAGCATACAGAAGCAGAGTGGGTTTTTGTTATTTCTAACCCAGTTCCATTTATGATCGCAATTTAGAAAAAAAAGGCACAAAAAACAAAAAATTGAGCAAAAAACAAAACAAACATTGTATATGACATTTTAGCTCATAAAATAATGAGAGCCTAAGGAGGCACCAGGTAATACTGTGAGAGAGAATTGGCTAGATTGGCAGAAAGATGCTTGATATCTAAGATATCCTGTATGATGTGAAGTCTTTCTCTTTGTCATATATATCCAATCAGACACCATTAAAAGCTGGTCATTAATTAGCATCAGGAGGTAATGACGATAATTATATCTGCCCTGATTTCCATAATATGGAGTTAAAAAACTGAGCTTGGAACCAGTTCTCATTTGAAACATGTTTCTAAGGTATAGATCATTTTCAATTTTTGGGGTACCAGCTTAAACAAGAAGGAAAACAAATTTTAATAGAAAAGTAAAAAATATAAAAAGGGGAAATAGGCATTAAAAAATAGAAGATTAAGAAATTTCTTTGGCATGATTGCTTACATCTTGCGTAGATAGTGATACATGGCTGGTTTGTTAGACTCCATTTGCAGCCCGTAAATTAAAGTCCTTAGTGTGTAAGGTAACTAATATGTTTTGTGCTACTGTGAGGGTGCATCCTATTGTCATTGTCAAATGACATACCACTTTACACAGCTTCCAAATTACCTCACAATTTTGACCTTGTTTGTTGCAGATCACAAGAATAAAGAGATGATAGCATGATGATAGCATGAAATAGCTTAACATGGATCACCTATAGGTGATAAAATTACAACTCTTCTTTCAAATTAAATGGCCTAGCTGCACAGGTATAGCTGAAAACATTATTCATCTGAGCATTCTGACAATCTAGAACTGGTCTCAGACCATGAAATATGTTGTCTTTCCAATAGATAAGTGCTGTGATCTATTGTAGAGCGCTCTATCAAATACATAGTAATAATAAGGCTATGTGTGAACAAAGAAATAGTAGCATAAAATAGCCTAACATGTCACCAGTGACAGAATGAGGATAGCCTATCTTTCAGTTCACCTTGGTCTACATAGCATCCATACCTGAACACATCATTCATCTGAACATGACAAGGGTGTGTTGGTCATGGCTCATAAAGAAACCTCCACTTTGCAGTGTGATGTGAACAAAGAACCCCTCTAAAAGCCCCCTGAGTCTTATCAAACATCAGTATCAATTACATACTGTAGATATGTATCTCAGCAAATGGAATGTCAATTTAATACAAAGTTCTGCTAACAATAATAATAAATATTATATATTGATGGTTTCGACAGCTCTCAGAAACATTTACTGAATACTTTGAAGAGCTGCTTTCTTCATCTTTCCCTGGTTGGAAGATCCCGGCAAGGAAGGCCAATGGCACATATTTTTTTTTTGGTGTGACCTCATGGTGACCTACCTGCTGGGGTTTATTTAGTGATAGGTTTTTAGCTGACCTTGGTAATTCATTTGTAAAACCAGCAGGGTCAGACATATTCTCCCTAATGGTGAAGGAACGAATGGAATGTATACCTTGTAGCACATAAAACTGAAGTGTGTTGTCACTACAAGCAAAGCTCAAGTTGTGTGTGCAAAGGGATCATCTTTTTAAAAGATTGTACAGTTTCTGGAAATGGTTGTTTGCGGAATATATATTCTCAGTTTACGGTCAGGAGGGTTGTGAATGAGTTAATATCCATATATGGAGCTGAACAGCTCACCTTCCATGTGATTTTATTTTCCAAGGGTAAGTGGAAAGTATTTATGATTTTAAATAATTTATTATTGCAAATGGAATCCCAAATTTAGTCTTAACTTTAGTCATATATTTTCTTTGGCTTCCATGAATAGGTCAGTATATAGTACAAAGTTATAAATGGTAAAAGTCTGTGCAGTTTTGGAGGATGCACAGGTACAGTAATCAGTTGCTCAATCATGATGTGGGAGATTTTTATTTTAAGGGAGAATTTGATATTTGTTGGGTAATAGAAGCTGGGTAAATGGGATGGAGGGTGCCAGGAAGAATCTCTTTCGCTGTTGAGGTATCAAAAAAACAGGGTTAATGCAACAAGGAAGGGATTGGAAAAGGAGATTGAATGGGGAAGGTAAGAGGGTAAGTGGGTCGGGAGGGGTGCGACAATTTGCTTCTTTGTCTTTGTTTATATGACAAAGTCAAAATTGGTATAAAACATTCTAGCACATCCCCATACCCACCCCTCGCCCACCTCCCAGCATTGGTGCAATATCAGTCTGGTTAATTTCTAATTAATGCATGCAGTGTAACAGAGCATTTTTTTTTAAGACCAAGAAGTGGAGTTTAAACGCCAATCTGATCGAATCAACGATCCTGTTCGTAGTTAGTCAAATAATCCTTGTGGGTAGTTACCTGTGATTATTTTGCTTGAATCTGATATATGGTCAAAGTTTCAGGGTTAATTTCCTCAACTCCTGAAATGAGTCTAATGAGATAATATTTCTCTTCTGCATATTATTAATTTCTATGCATACTGCTTATTAGACTCAGACAAGTCATATTGTTCCTCTCTAATTGGGTCAAGTGCAAGGGATACTCCATCTATATCTATTTAAGGATGATAATAAGGTATCCACTTAACACTGTAATGCAACATGATACCTATTAAATACTAGAACAAGAAGATGGCAGGATCAGGAGAAAAATTGAAATACTGGTTCTTAGAATTGACTTGTGGAATGCCCACCCCTTCCCCTCCATTTCCTCTTCCCAAACAATACCCCCCCCCCAAAGAGGAAGATAAAAACAAAGGAGAGAAACAGGCCAGCACCAGGAATAGTACATTTTGGTTGTAGCAACAAACTTGAGGACATCATGTAGTTAATTTTAAATGTATAAATGACACATTGCTGTAGTGACTATGCGGTCTTTAACCCTAATGATATACTTTGTACATGAGTTTATAGCTTAATAAATTGTATGCCTGCTGTTTTGATATAATGAAATATACTCCAAATATTTTTATAGGCCATAATGAAGGGAGTATGTTTATGCTTTTCTCCACTGGAGAATTTCTACGTTGAATTTATACTATGGTCTTTCACAAGTGACGCCATCATAGTGCAACAAGTACTCAATTAAGTAATTGACACTGTACTGTACTTCTGTTATTATAACTATCAACTAATTTTACATGTATGGAAATTAGCAATCCTACTACATCCAGAGAATGCCAACGTCTGTATCCCCATGATGCATTAATTATTTGCTTTGCTAATTTTTCAAAGAATTCTTCTATTTTTAAAACATTTGTCTACTTTTTCAAGTTTCCAGAACATGTGTACTTTGATCGCATGCTTTTTTTTTCAGAGATCTTTGTAAACTTATTTACAATAATTTGTAAACAGTTTGTGGATGGTTTCATTTTTCTCTCAAGTGGTAAAGCCATTGTAATGCGATATGAGTTGATATCAAACAGACAAAAACAAACAAGATTTTCAAACCAGCAAAACTTCTGAGAATTAATCAAACAATGCAGTTGGTTTTAACTTACCAAAGTCTGGATGGTCAGGTCAAAACTTTTGAGACCTATCAGGTTCAAAGACAGGTCATTTGTAAGACCTGTGTTTATTTTTCGATCAAAATAAGATAACAAAATCTAGTAGATTGGGTTAGGGCATCTTTAGTGCTATTAAAAAACACTAAATCTAACCGTTTTAACTTGTTGACGGACAATAATAAAACAAGGTATATATGAATTCAGGTATCTGGCATATTTTTATCGATTGAGTTTGGTCGTTGGATGTCTTAAAGGCATTGAAGACTCGCCCCAAACCGCTACCGCCATCTGAAAAAGTCAACTTTCCGTTGCCTTGCACGTGACATTTTGTTCGTGTCTCTACAAAATGCAGACAGTAATGAAACGTGCTGCCTTGTTATCTTTAGCTGGACCTGAGATGTCCATCGCTGTATCGTGTGTACACTGTGCTGTGGGTATTGACCGCAGCTGTATGTACTGACTGTACACTAGTGTCTAATTACCGACGGTAGCAAGCTATGTGTATATTCTCTGGGATCGATGGTGGCGTTTAACACTTCTGTTACACCTCATTCAAATCTAGGTCAGATTAATAGCATTAGACATTTCTTTTTGCGCGAGTCTTTACACCCTTTAAATTCCTGGCCAAAAACTCTGGCAATATATGTGGTAATAGCGTGCTGCAGTGGTGGTTTACAGTATGAAAGAGGGGGATCATTTTAGGACATCACATGAGAGCACTGACAGCTTGAATGAATTTGCGGCAAACCAGTAAACATTATTTGTAACTTATTCAAGCAGAAATGAACTCACTGTTACTATGTTTATAAATACCTATACTTCACTTCTAACAACAATGAGATGGGGAATGGTTCAAGCACCAAAATAATTCTGATACTACTGTAGTTAAATAAATGCTTCTTTTAGACAAGGTTTTTAAAATAAAATAAAATTAGTACAGTGCACAGTTTGGCTGGAGGGTTGATCAGATATATGATGACCTGGACCTCAGTCTCACTCCACAGTAGGAAAATGTACCAACAACCATGGAGGGTCATGTGACATGCTCCCAGGTGCTGCTATATATTATTTAACCCTTTGTCAGTTCGAAGAGATGAGCATTCTGTAGACAACAGAACGCCACTATAAAGGGCATTTTATGGTAAATTCTAAAATAACTGCCGAGGATAATGTTGTTCAGAGTTACTTTCCGTCTCATAAAAGACTTGATCTGTATGGACCCTGGCTACTATTCGAATATCTAGCGTCAGAGTCATATAAATTGCTTACAGCGGTCGCTCCTATCATATCACACATGCTTGTTTACGTGCTTGTTTACTAAGCATGTCGTCTGCTTCTCACATTTGTGTACATTTGTGTACAGTCCTGATATGCTGCGTGCGTTCCAGCTGCAGTTCCACTGTTTGAAAGAAAATACTCAAAATTTATGGCAATTTTGGAATTGTAAACTGCAGTTAACATTGGAAAATGTGCCACTTAGCTAGATTACACTGTTCACGTAGCAACACAAGGAATGTTATAGCTATGATTAGCAGGACATTTGTAAAATATACATTCAAGGAGTACAATAAGAATTGAGTGCTACAATTAATTGTTTTTTTGCATGTCTCCTCATTGACATCATCGGTCCAGGTTAGTGGGTTAGTGTATAAGCGGATGTGAGGGTAATGGTATTATGATGAGTTGGTTACTGCATGAATCATGTCTATATTTCATGTAAAAATTATCAGAATTAATAAAATATTTTGTTAGACCACCACAGTTGACAGTCAATCGGATCTTTCATTCAGGTGCTGCATGGCTGGCCGAACGATACAACAAGTTGTGATGGCATCATTCAATGTAAATGATTTATCGTTCAGCCCTTTCCTCTCGAAAGACAACAGATTTTAAACTATTAAGAATTGCTCAAACTTTTGAAAATTATGCTCATATTTTGGGAAAGATCAAAGTTGACATTTAATGTTACAGTACCATTGGATAAAAATGCTCCGAGAGTGTGGCACTTCCATGAAAGAAATATAGTTTTAAAGTTTCTTATCACTGCATGCAACCAGTCTTTATTTCTGGGATGTATTAATGGGAATTAGATGGTCCCATTACCAAATATATAATAACAGCACCCCTCTCTCTCACTCACCCAATGTCAACAGCATTGGTCGATGCCTCACATGCAAAATATTTGTTGAACACCATGGAAGATGACGACTGATGGTGGTGCTATGTTATTACTTTGAGAGGAGTGCTCATCTTGTGTATGTCTGTTGGTCTTATCTCTCGTTAATTTGATCCTCATCTGAGAAACAGTGCGGAGGGCCATCTCCTATGTCTGTTGGTCTTATCTCTCGTTAATTTGATCCTCATCTGCATTTTAGCCAGCTGGAGACATTCCTTTCTTATTCTTGGAGAACCACACCTACCCCAAAAAACAGTCGGACATTCTTGTCTGTCCAGCTCAGTATGTGATGTAATTGGGTCATATTAACAGTCGGTAAATTTATGTCTGTCCAGCTCAGTAAGTGATGTAATGAGGTCATATTAACAGTCGGGATGTATCCATGTCTGTCCAGCTCAGTAAGTAAGTGATGTAATGGGATCACATTAACAGTTGGGACCTTCATGTCTGTCCAGCTCAGTATTAAGTAAGTGATGTAATGGGGTCATATTAAGTCCATCTGATTATGATGAGGCAGACACTAGGCCATCCTGTCAAACTTAATCAACAACTTTCAATAGAGGTTAATAAGTCATCCATAGTACCAGTTGTCACCGTGACAACCATCTGACACTGTATTTGTAGTTCAAAAGCTTGTTCCTCAGATTCTAATTAAAGCAATTGCTGTCCTGTAGGCTTTGTTTTGAAACAGTGATCCTCTACTTAAAAGGTGATCATACTTTGATAGGTTAACTCACTTGATAAACTTTAGAGCATTGACTGTATTTTGTGAGAAGGCTTGGGCAACTGCTAACAATTTGCAGTGGGCACTCACTGTTCTTCTTTGTTACACTCTGTAGAGTCACGGCTCACTTTTGTCAGTCGGTGCATTATGAAAATACCGATAATTTTGGGAGAAATTCAATTCAGATAGCGGTAATGTCTAATAGAAATTAAGTACTGTAGGCCTATGCTAGCCAGTTGCTTCCACACAACATATTTGACTGTTGTTAAACTTAATACTTTCTTGTTACTACCTAAGTATGTTTTACTGTACTTTTACATGCATGCAATTGATCGCTGCCGTGGTGCAGCCACAAGATTCATATTTGTATGATAAGTTTATATGATGAAGACTTGTCTTGATATGTAACATATCCTCACATATCCTGGACACTTGTATTTAAAGGGGAGGCGGCAGTTATCTGTCAGCCCAATGAACAATCAGAAAATGTTGTTTTTTCCAAACCAGGTCATGCATACAACCGCCATCCTTAGAAAAACATTTGTCCCCCCCTAAAAACAGAAGTCTAACTATGCTCCTGGTTTATTGGTGAATGCATGGTCACACCTTGTAATGTTATTGGGTTCCTTGATCTGATAACTTCAGATAACCAGGATTCTCTGTGTTATTCCAGAGTCTTGTCTCATTTATGTCATGTAGTTGTGTGTTAGGGTTGTTAGCCTATGCATATATCCTTGATTGTGATGTAAATCACTATGGTATGTCACCATAGTTACAGGTATCTACAGTGGTAAAGACTATCACTTTTCCAGGTTGGTCAAGCTGTGTGAACTTGTATACTGTGTGAGGCATATAGAAGGACAGACAGATAAATAGCCTCTAGTTACACTTAACCTCAACCTGAGCTACACTTAAAAGGAAGTAATCATTGATTATTGAAATAACAGTAGTCAAAATAAAGTGACCTGAAGAAATATTTAAAGATTATACTTTCAGTACAGAAGGGTTTCTTGGAGGCTTGCCAAAAATACTATCATCATATTGTGACAATCATTCATACAGAAAGCAGCTTTATATTCAGTCTGTAAATTTCTACAGTAGTCCTTTAAAGTCACAGCATAATGTGCTGTCAGCACATGTGGTTTCATTATGGATGCATTGAACTGTCCCTCATCAATTAAGTTAAGTAACTTTTGATGAGTGATGGACAATGGTTACCATGGTAACAAGAATAATCTACTCCTTGCTGTCCCCATTTACAGGTGGAGCTTTGAGGACCATGGGGGGATTAAAGTGAAGTGGATTATCTATTGAGACTGAGCAAATGTCAAATGGGATTATCAGAATTATCAAATGTCATAAGTTATCACAAAAGAAAGGAAGCAATGAGATTGGGTTTCAATTTTACCAGTATGTATTGTAATTCACTTATCCAAAGATTTCTTGGATCTGTCATATGGAGTACCTTGGGGAGAGTGGGGAGAGGGGGAGGAGGGGGAGTGGGAGGGGAAGTGGGAGATAGGGAGAGTGGGGAGAGGGAGTGGGGCAGTGGGGGTGAGATGTGATTAAGGGATGTATATAGAAAATATACTAGCTGTCAAAAGAAAAAAATGATTTCAACCACAGTATGTGATTATAGGCATGTGTGATAATCCTGCCAATGAGTAAAAACCCCAAACATTAAATAATTTCCATTAAATATTGTTATAAATTTTCAAAAAGGTTTTCCTGAAGGACTCTGGTCTTCCAGATTATTCCCAGACATCGAGTGTTGTTAGAATAGATTAATTAAATATCACATTTACAATTGTGGATAATTACTTTAAAGGGAGTGAAGACTCGCGCACAAAGAAACATCTGAGTCCAGTAATCTGACCTAGTTTCGAATGAGGTGTATCAGAAGTGTAAGACACCACCATCGATCCCGAGTACCGTCAGTAATAAGACACTAGTGTACAGTCAATACATGCTCTACGGTCAATACCCACAACACAGTGTATATGGCAGCGGTGGATATCCCAGGTCTAGATAAAAGATAACAAGGTATCACATTTCATAACTGTCTGCATTTTGTAGCAACAAGAAAAGAACTTCACTTGCAAGCAACAGAAACTTAACTTATTATGGGTCAGCACGCAGTTTGGGGCGAGTCTCGAATGCATTTAAACTATGGCAATAAAATGCTTGTTGAAATTTGAAGATGGGTGACCATTATCTGACTTCCTAGCATATTTTGGGGCAATACTTATGACCTCACATGTGAGGAAATTACCATTGGTGTGAAACCGGCACTAAGCAAGCCTATCAAATGGTACCAGAAACCAATCTGTTCGAGGACTATTCTCGTCCTTTGCACGGTAAATACAAGGTAGTGATAGGGTAAGAAAGAGGAAGAGGTCTACAGTTTAAAATAAAATCTTTTTGTAATATCTGCAGACAATTCAACTTGATCAATTGATTTTTTGTCATAACTATACTTTCAGTCACGTTTTACAACTGAACAATTACCAGTGCAGGAATTGTTACAAAATAATTATGATGACATTGTCGAAATGGGGATGAAACTGGCCTACTGTACCTGTACCATAGATGACATAAACAGGAACTCTTTGGCTGTTCCTCTTGAAGGAAATATAGCAAAGGGATTGTTGTCTTTAATTGCTCTAGCTCCAAGCCTAAGGCTCAACTAATTATATTTAGAAAAGAGGAACAGGTTTGATGAACTATGGAAGGCTAGTTATGGCCCCTATATGTACACAATGTAAATCAGATCATCATCACCATTTGTCATAATTCACGCTTTCCTTGTTCGCAGTTGTTTCGTACTTTGCCTGACTAAAGCATTCTCTGGCTACACACTTTATTGCTTTCAGGGATTTTTACTTCCTTGGAAATAAATTCATTCCCCGTGTTTGTCGTTATATTTCAGGACTTTGGGATAAGAAAAGTGCTAGCAAACTTTTGTCGTCACCAAAATATTCTTATGTTTAGTATTGTTTACCATAAGTAGGAAATGAACTATTTGTAGGTATGACTGTTACTTTACAAGAGGTTTCTTTGAGGAAGTTGATCTACTTCAGTAGCTGTCCCTCCTAAACAGTCACTCTCTTTAAACTATTGATCACATACTGTAGGAATCATCTTAGTTCTAGCTGAGTGGTAGTGTATGTCATTGGTGAAGGTGTTTCAACAGGAATCAAAGGATAGAACTGCTTTTAACTAAATAACCACGTGTGCTTTAATTTAGTGCTTGGATGAACACCTTTCCACCTTGTAACTGTGTTGTAACACAGTGTACGGTATTAAAATTGATTAGTTCTACCTAGATATAATAGCATTATCATGTGTCTCTGTATATATATATATATATAGGTTTGGTATTATACAGCATTTTGGTAACTGTTCTCATTGATTTTTAAACTTTGGACGACAATGTATTAGATATTGGAGTCTCTTTTTCTCAACTAATGGTTGCTGTTGTACAGCCATTTGTTTATATGTTTATTGGAAATTTGGACAATATTTTACGTCATCGGATTTTTGAGGGTACTTCAGGGTGTGCCAGAGAGATGTTCTGAGGTGTTTCAAGTTGATTCAAATTATACTGATGTACCGTTTGGTACGATAGTGCTTTGTATGGTCTCTGTCAAATATCCCAGACCAGTACTTCACGTTACAGGATGATAGATAAGTGGAATTGGTAACGGAGCATTTTCGGTTCAATTATTTTAATCAGTTTATGGCAAACTGGCTATTTAAGGCATTTTTTTTTCTGAAAATAACTTGAAGATCACTTTCATGCCAAGGTGCAAATTATCAAGTGTCTTCTAAATTTAATTCACAAATTTGTGATAGTCTGGCCAGAGGAACTATTATAAGAAGAAATTGTGTTATCATTATAACTGAACATTGGCCAATAGCATAAATTAAATACAAGCTATGATGTTAAATCGCTTTATACCAACAAAGAGGCCATGGTCAAGCACAGAAAATTAAAAGGTTAAATGCCAGTGCTGTAACATACATACATGTGAAGTTGGTTTATAGAGATACGAAGATACCTGCACAAGATTCGAATACCACTACCAATCACCTAATTAGATTGTCCGAGAGAGCCAATCGCAAGTCATCGGAGTTGATCTGAAGTCACATCACTACCTTCCTCGAGGGATCGTGGAGGATTAGCAAATCGAGGGATTGCATATATGGAGCTCCTGATCGAGCTTCGTAAATGAGATTACAAGATTTATTGCAAGTTTATTTAGCTCAATCGTGACAACAAATTTTGATGTTGTAGTTCCGACTGGATCTACAAGCTCTTTGAAGTAGTAGTATATAAAGTTGTGCTGACTTTGCATAGATGTGTGTGTAAATTTGTCTGTGAAAACATGCACCCATCAGCTGACGAGATCTGTTTGAATTAGAATGTCTAACAGTGTCTGATATGTTTGTCCTTGGATTGTAGAGGCAACAGCTCTAGGATTAATCAGCCGAATCTACGACTCGGTTCTACACGTCGTCAACTGTATACTTCATCGTAGCTGTAAATTTTGTGTATGTACAGTTTAATTATGACCAGCACATTTCTGCAAAAAATGTCAAAACCAGTTGGATATATTGCACGGCTTTGATATAGCTAGAGCAGTCAGCTGTTTTAGTATTGAGACAAAGTACTCAAAGCTGTAATATTGGTAACCGGAATCTACGAGGGATAAGATAGATGTGTGTACTGTTTCGTGGGATTTTTATGTCATTTAAATCATATCGAAGCCGTCATGAACTTCAAGGCAGATCCATTCGAGGTTTCGCCCTCGCTATCCGAAGGGAGTCGTCTCAAATTGAACTTTCCGAGGAAACTTTTGTACAAGAGTAGGCTGAGAAGAAGGTACTTGTACCAAGGTACGTTGCATTTGTCAGTGTTAATCATTGTTTGAGTAGAGAGAACAATGTGTCTTTAAATGGTCTATGTACATAATTTACAGAGGGTAATTATTGTGTGGATAGATACGACAATGTGTCTTTAAATGGTCTATGTACATATTTTACAGAGGGTAATTATTGTGTGGATATATAGATACAACAATGTGTCTTTAATGGTCTATGTACATAATTTAGAGAAGGAATTCAGAAACAGCTTTATGTCAAGAATCACTACTTACATTTAACACATGATGAATGTTTACAGGGAATATTAGATTATACACCATGTGAACTTGTGAAGGATAATGTATATATATGCCTATAATTGGAGTGATGAGATCGGGTTGCCTTCCAAGCCATTTTGAATTTATTACCAGGGTTTATGTGTAGGGTTTTATAGATAAAGTGATAAAGTTGCGTTTGGCCAGTTTGGAGTTGTTTTAATTCTTTTGCTAATTGCACAGAAGTATGTAAACAGTTGAGGCTTCCAAACGTCTGTGCAATCTAAATATACACTTCGAGTGAACACACACATCTAGCTTGATCTACACAAGCCTAGTATTATGTTGTTAGATAAATGTAGGTATCTTGTCCTGAATAATCCTTCAAACTAACTGCAAAGTGATCAGTTTGGAGAGTCGAAGTAGTACTTTAACATGGTATAGCAAATACCTTCCTATCAGTCGACATTGAGTTTCCATACTGGTACAGTATTAGTCAGCAACAGGGTTTGATGTCTCCAGGGAGAGATGTGCTACCCTGGGTTACCTATGACTCAGTTTCATGCACTTCCACCAGCTAGACACAGAGCTATGTTTGGAGTGGTGGGCAGGTAATTTGGTCATGCAATCAAGAAGGAATTGAGTACTACACATGATAAGTAGGGGACCTCAGTGGAACTTTATTACCCAAGGAAAGGGGATGTGTTTGGAGAGCAGAAAAGGAGAGGGAACAAATGGGAAACAAGAGGGGGGGGGGGGGAGGAGACAGGTTTTGAAAGAAGACTACTTGGATTAAGGATGGTGAGGAGGGGATTAGAGGGGGGAGGAGGAGTGGTGATGCAAAAAGATTAGGGAGAGCTAGTAGAGCCTTTGGCAAGAAAGTTTGAAAATATAATGCAACAATTTGGGTTATGAGACTTAACATTTCATCAAAAACCTATTAATTGGTTACTCATAAGATGCAGTTATGCAAAACTAAGATAAATTCCTGTTTTTTGTTTGTTTCACACAAATGAACCTTAATCGGTTTGTGGGGAGGGGGAGGGGGAGGGAAAGAGGGAGGGAAACTAAAGGGTAACTTGCAAGTTATAGAGTTCAAAAGTTATTGTTTCCTATAAGACCCAGACTGTACATGAAATGAAACTTATACTAGTCTAGTTAATAAATGACATTTTTTATGGTATTGTTAGTATCCAAGCTGTAATAACTTTCCAAAAACTGAATCTGCTCCAAGCTGCTTCCAGCTGGAGTTTCTGAGGTTGTGACCAGACAGATGCCCAGAGGGGCCATTTTATGATATAAATTGGGCACTATTTCACATTCCTTTCATGTAATTTGTCTAGTCATAACAACCGGGATGAAATATGAGCGGAGAAGACATGGTCTTATGTAATACCTTGTAGAGACTTGTAACACCCTTTCCCCCTTCCCTCCCCCCCCCCCCAATTGTGGCTAAAGTGGCTTGTTCCTCAAATATGTTGTCACATTTTTGCCTAATTTGAGGACATCAAGTGCACAGAAAGGTGGGCAGGTAAAACTTGAACAGTTTAACTTTGGATATGGTTTAGTTATGAAAGGTAATTTGGAACATATTTGTGGTTACTCCTTTCTCAATGGGAGTCCTATTGGTTTCTAATTATTGTGTTCTGCTGTAGCTGTGGGTGGTGGGTATACCATGTAGTGGTTGTTGTTACAACATGGTAGTAGCACTCAGTAATTCTGTTTCAAGTAATTTTAAAAATATGCTTGTGGATATGTTTATTTGGCATAATGTTGGAATTCAGGCTGACGTGAGGTTACCTCAGGAAATTTTTTAGTCTTAATATGTCATATTTGAGGAAAAAAAAGAAAAGTGAAAAAAAAAAGGGTAGGGAAAATTTTTTAGTTCTAGTATATAATATTTTTTTTAAAGATCTTCAAGTTATATAAAAGTTTTAGCATTAATAAACCTGCTAAATGTCTGGAATGCTCCTTTAAGGCTTAATTCATGATGTCATTGGCTCCTCTGTGCCTTTCAATGTTAATCCTTTGTTTTTTAAATCATTATTACTGGAAACCAAAACATGTTGTTCCTAACTTCACATGATCAACAGAGCACCCTTGAATGACAAATTATTCAATATTACCTAGTGCCCTTGACTATAGTTTGTAATGTATCGTTAACAATCGTTATTTGAGATGATTAATATGTTATACTTTTCCTATCAAGTGTTGTGTTACAGCTGAGGAACTGACACCTCCTTATATGGTCTACAGTGTATTAAACTTAATGTTCCAGCCACTTTAATTGACGAGCCTCGGATGTTTTACAGTGTCGTTTGTCAAAATTTACAAGTGGTATGTAGGAATGCAACTTGGACTGCAACAATCAACAAACATTTAGTGTCAAAAGTAGTCCTTTAACATCACCAGACAGATGGAATGTCTTAATGTTGGCAGTAAAAATGGGTTGTGACATTCCGATAAAGAGTAGGCTTTATATAATAATTAGGGAGTAAGATAGTAAATTGTTTCCTTTGATCATGATAAAATGTTTCGAAAATTAAATGTTATTCATCAGACGCCAATAGAGATAATCATTTTTTTGCCCCTTTTCTTTTCAAAGAATTATCCCAGGGTATGGTTTAATATTTCCTCCCTTGGCGAAATCTGTCGCCAATTTATAAAACTTCCCCTTGTAATAGCTTCTTCTCTGTTCTTAAGGTCAGATCCTGCAGATTTTATCATATAATAAAATTCATTGAATGTGCCCTTGTGAACTTAAAGTGAGGCCTACTTTTTTCTTTTTTTTTTGACAATGAACAGAGCTGGACAGATTGCAGCAGCACATGTATCACACATGAAAAGTAGGTTGTGTTCTGGTTTATAGATGAGCTTGTAACTATGTAATACTGCATATAGGATGCAACAGGGCTAACAGTAGGCCTAATGTCTGTTCCTAGCCTAGCTTTACGCTCTCTCATAGTTTCACTATTGTGGTTTACTCTCCGAACATTCTACTTCTCTTTATCAAGGGACCTGATTGTTTCTCAGCCTTGTCAGCTATTCATGTACTATACACTTTGTTTTAGTAGCTGCTACAGTAAAGGCCAGTTTAACTATTAACAAACCACATTTAGCACATTGTGGCTTTTGAAAAGAAATTTTTCACCACCCTAGCTACTTTTGTTTCCTTGTGTTAGTTTAGAATTGGTTAAAAAGAGTGGGAAAGAATGTGACATGTGAAGAGTTTATCAGGGAGACTGTAAGCCAAGTGAGTATGTCACCATGTCACCGTGTAGCAAATATCAGCAGCACCGGCCAACTCCAGACTGGGATACATTTACTTTGTGTTTGAATTATTGTATTGGTGGTCTGTTTGCTCATCTGTGGTTGTTTCAAGTCCTCTGTTGATGTGGTATTTGACTACAATTTTATGAGCAGGGACGCGATATTTATTGAGGATTCTGACACGGATCGTTATGTACACTTTAGGACCTGCTGTTTGCGCTTAGCTAATTGTACTGGACTTGGGGACAAATGCAACTGTGTCAAGTTTTATACGTTTCTGGTCTCCATTCGGAGTTTATGGCTCTCCCGGAGTTACTCTTTGTTCTTCGCTCGGTAAATTTAGAGGCGTCTGTATGCAGGTCGCACTGTTTACTACTGGGACAGTTTAAAAGGTGAACCTGTTGTGCCCCTTTGGTTTTGTGAGAAGTACTTCTTTAGTATCTTTCAACATGGCTCAGATTAAAGAAGATGAAGTCTACTTAATTAAAGTGCTGCTGCAGATCTGGGCTATTTATCAAGTTCAGTAATTCATTGAGGAAAATTTTTCTGATGACCGAGTTTGATATTTGTTGTTATTTTTATTTTTCCTGTTCCGTGGCGGAATTGCTCGGCCATGTCTCGGTACTAGGAGAGAATTTCTTGAGTCTTTGACATTTCTGGAAGGTTTATTAGTTAAATATGTTTGATAATTAATTTGGTATGTTTGCATCATTTAATTTGCAGTTTCTTTAAATTGTTGGAAGAAGTTTCTTTGTGTTTGTCTTTGAATTACGTGGACATATTAGTCTTGATCTAAATACTGCGGTCTTGTGTTCTAAGGTCGTTAATAACGGCCCTGGCCAAATATCACCAGGATGACAATTTTTTACAAGATTAGTCTCCTGGAGGTCTCTGATCCACCAAATTAGTCTAAGCCATGGAGATCATTAAAAATAAACATTTAGTGACAAATTTATTTTTTATAAAATTTTAAAATTATATTATATATTTATAGACAAACTTGAGCACAGGTGACTATTATTTGAAGTTTTTGCATTTTTGAAAGTGGGAGGAAGGGAAGGGTGGGGGTGGGGGTGGTGGTTGGGAGGGGGCAGTACCGATGACCATTACCACAGGCTGATTGTGTTTGCAATTAACAATAAATATAGAAATAACTGTTACAGGGCTGGCAAAGTTATCCTGCATATCATCCAGCCTTGTGTTCTAAATACCATCAGAGCATATATATAGCTACAGTAGGCTCTGCCATAGCTATAAGCCTCATGATAAAATTCATGCAGTTTCATTTTCAAAGCTTGGTTTCAGATAACAAAGTTGCAACACAATTCACAAGCTGATGGCCTATATAGACCATACAGTATTCCTCAACCTTCTGTAACTATTGTATATTGTTGCAATTGAATTAAACCCTACAACTGTAGTAATCTGAATTTTCGATTTTGTTTCACCCAATTTCACTTGTGTATGTACAGTAGGGCTATCTACATGACCTTGCGTACTATTTCTTACTCCTTCATTCTTTTGGAAACAGAACTGAAAATGAAAGGATCTGTGCAGACTGAATCTGTATTTTTCTCTCGTTTTGGTTCTGAGTTCTGTTTGTACTAAAAATTATGTTACCCTTCAGTTCATTTGACTATTAAACCTATAGGCCTGCTATAAACACTTACACAACTAGCCAGAGGACAGTGTAAGGGAGGTGAAATCCGATCAATTTCCATGTTAAGAATTATCGTACCAAACAGTTGTTTTAAATGGCAGCTCCCTGGTTATAGTAAGTATAATAATACCAGCTTATACGTCCACCTTTCTGAGTAGGTAGACAATGTTATTGTTAGCTCATTCATATACAACACTGCTGTACTAGTTTATATTACTCACCTGACTGAATCGGATGCAAGGATTTGCTTGTCATATCGTACTTTTGTCAAACCTTGGGTTTGCAGCTTTAACATACTTTAAAAAAAAAAAAAAAAAAGAGCAAAAAGGCAGTTTCAAGTTAACATGGACGGTTGATGGACTGTATGCAATTCTCATATTTCATTTGTCAGACAAATTTAATGTTAAAAGGAAAAAGCTGTGATATTTTGAACTGAAAGGGATGCACGCATGTACTATTGGTTTGAACCTCTTGCATTGCGACGTGAGTTTTTAACCCTTTCAATATTTCGAGAGCTATGAATCGTTATAGCTGGGATTTGAAATTATTGTTTTATATGCACTTATAGATAGATATCTCTTTCAACCTATACATCTTCTGCCACTCAACTATAATTTATCTCTTTGGTACACAGGTACAGGTACACAAGTTACATAACTGTCGTTGCAATGCATGACATCTGTATATGGGTGCTGTCAATTAGTTTCATGCAGTGAAAATAAACATACATGTAAATTATTAATACTGGTATCTTACTTTTAGCAACTTGTGACATTTAACATTGGAAACGTGTCGTCTGATGACTCATGGCATTGTTTGTAGTATTAAAATAGAGATAACAATGTGCTATGGAGGTCTAATATATGGGCAATATAGCTACCGGGTAATATATGGAGAGTAGCACGTACCACACACCTATATAGAGTGCATAATTTTGATAAAAACAGGTTTAGTGTCAGCTTGTGAGATTGGCATACATTCCTACCATATATTATTATATAGTATTATAAGATAGTGTTAGAAGTTAATTCAAATATCCCAACCCAAGAAACCTGTAACAAAACAACAACAACAAAACTGTAATAAAAGTAAAAAAAAAAATCTCTACAGTTATAATTGCTTTGTAATATATAAAGATATATATTGGAATTATTCAAGGATTAATCATACGTCAGTAGTAACCTCACGAAAAATGATATGGTCGAATTAATCCTTTAAAAGTAAACTTTTGTGTAAGAAAAGTGAGGACCGTTCATGAACGTGACCTCCTCATTTTAACAGAGTTTTAAAGTGATAGGATGGAACTGCATAGTTGTTTACTTGCGACTCGTGGACTTTTCATGGACCTGTTGTTAGCCAATTGAAAAACAAATTTGTAAGTATTTAAGTATTTATTTGGTAAAGTGTTAGGCTGCTTACAGTAATGCTCATGTAGGTTTTGTTGTTATATGTTAGGAGGAAACTCCCTTTAATTTAATGTTCCCACAAAGTGCAATAAACTGTTCCATCGTTTAGATAGCTTAGACAAATGTTTACTTTGTGGTAGGATGTTGTTAAGACTTAAGAATAATTAAGAGGTCTGTTTTGACACATGAAAGAATGCTGGTTATGTCATAGGCTATACTGTAGGATAGGTGCATGATATCCATGCATACAGTTACTGTTGAAGTCCATTGTACAGTGCACTGTACTATTAGCCTATACACTGTCTTGATGATGTTAGGAAATTAGCTTTAGACTACTTATAGGATATGTGTGTGATATCCAAGCTTAGGTTTACTTTAAAGGGTGTGAAGACTCGCGCAAAAAGAAACATCTGATGCCGGTAATCTGACCTAGTTTCGAATGAGGTGTAACAGATGTGTTAGACACCACCATCGATCCCAGAAAATACACACACAGCTTGCTACCGTCGGTAATTAGACACTAGTGTACAGTCAGTACATACAGCTGCGGTCAATACCCACAGCACAGTGTATAAATGATACAGCGATGGACATCTCAGGTCCAACTAAAGATAACAAGGCATCACGTTTCATTGCTGTCTGCATTTTGTAGCGACACGAACAAAACGTCACTTGCAAGCAACAGAAAGTTAACTTTTTCAGATGGCCGCACGCCGTTTGGGGCGAGTCTTCAATGCCTTTAATTGTGGTGCAACATTTTTTGTTAGCCCTAATAATAATTAAATTGCTTTGATCATGAATGGACACTTATCATACAAATTTATACAGCTGTATTAAATTAATTGCATTGTGGAAGACTAGGAACAAAAGGTTTTCTTTTTTTTCCCTGCCAAATTAGTCACTTTTAATGATTACAATATGAAAATTAAAACTTAACTATCATTAAACTGAAATCATTAATTTGAAAATAAAGTATTTTGATTTATTGAGGAAGTAAGTCTGGAGTTTCCTTGGCTGGTCATTATTGTTCTTGGTTAATAAGTAAATTTATTCCCATTCTGTCTATTTCATTTTATTATATATACAGCCATTTGTAGGTTGTTGTCGTTTGTTGCAGACAGATATTTCATATGGATCAGTATTTAAAGTCTATATCAGGATTTCCCTAACTTTATGCCCCCACGAACCCCCTGTGGATGTCATAGGTGTCCACGAACCCCCAACTTTCCGAGACACGATCTGAGTCATTATTATACTACAATACGCATTACAGTGCTTAGTAAAAGATCAAGTATCACATGAAAGGTACGTTACTACTATGGCAACATATGCATATGGAACGCGCAAGAGTCTGTCGATAGGTACGACTTTTGTACATTACTCAATTATATGATATATCAGATTTGAGTTCAACAAAAAATACTCTAGTTTTGACTTTGAAACATCTCATGAACCCCCTGGGATGGACTCACGCACCCCCTGGGGCTTCATGCACCCCAGTTAGGGAACCCCTCGTCTATGTATGTTTTTATCAAAAACCCACCAAGTCAATCGTCAAACATATCCTGACCTTATTTGATCAATTGTCATCTTTAACAAATTTACTCCTTGGACTTAAGGATAGGAATATCCCAAGCACATTGAACTTTTAATGTGAATTAATTCAAATTATGTCGTAGAATATGGAGGGCTCCTAGGGTCTGGTTATACTAGCAATAGGTCCTTAACCAGGATGCTTTCCATTGTAAGTTCTTGAATTCATATTAAATAATTAAATATATTTTTTGGTGGTAGCCTCAACTGGTAGCAATTGATAAATGCATTTTAAATTATTTTAAGTTTCAATCTAGAGCATAGATCATACCTCTAGTGAACTCTGACTGAACATTTTTCTTGGTTTTCAGCATCAACTCCTAAATAGCTGGTATGTCTGTATGTGCATTTGTGTGCATATTTGCATGTTTGCAGTGTGTTCGTTTTTAAGCACATTATGTGGTTGCTAGTAGTGTTTGCACGGGTTATCCGGGTACCCGCCCGACGCAATACTACCCGGTTCCTAATTTATTACCCGAATCCTACGCAAAGTGTGATTTAAAAAAAAAAAAAATTGCAAATCTACGGTTAGGCAGATTTCCCATTGACTTAGTGTGGTGTTAGGCTAAAATATGTGGTCGAAGATAACAGCAATAACGAAGGTACCCGCCCGACGCAATACTACCCGGTTCCTAATTTATTACTCGAATCCTACGCAAAGTGTGATTTAAAAAAAAAAAAATGCAAACCGGTGGTTAGGCAGATTTCCCATTGACTTAGTGTGGTGTTAGGCTACCATGTGGTTGAAGATAACAGCAATAACGAGAGTATTCCATGGATATCTTATAACTGCGTCAAAATTTCAGCTAATAAACAAATGGCTATGCTAGATTACCCCGTTGACTTAGTGTGGTGTTAGGCAACCATGTGGTCGAACGTAACAGCAATAATGAATGTGTTCCATGGATATCTTATAACTGCGTCACAATTTCAGCGAATAAACAGATGGTTAGGCTTTGCTAGATTGTTCATGCATTGACTTAGTGTGGTGTTAGGCTATCATGTGGAAGAAATTATTATTTATTCATTCGTTTATTTCATAGAAGGAAAGGCTGACAAGGAATTTTACGACATGTTTATGGATTATAGACGGGATAACGAAAAAATAATAATCGCAAGTGGCTTTTTACTATACGAGATTGCGAGAATCGCGTAATCTCGTGGCTAATGCGAACCCTGGGCCTGCATAATAGATAGTAACAACTGAGCTAAAGTAAAGGGATATTTTATGGTCTGACCCAATAGACGTGGAGAGCAAGCATAAGCAGCGGCGGCAGTGCGATGTTAACAACAGTACTACTAATTAATAGTTAAGTTAATTATATTAAGTAATTAACAAGTTTATGACAGAAAAAAAAAAGCAAATAGAAATTATTGAGGAAGGTTTTATACCTTACCGTTCACATACGTTTTTGAACATGAAAACATTGTCGGTAGAGAATACAATTAATTTATTATAGCATTTAATATGTAATTTCTTGAAAATCGTGATACACGAGGGTAAACAATTTTTTCCCGGGTACCCGGATACCCGACGGGTAACGGCTCTCGGGTACCCGGTTCCCGATTTTTGGACCCGTGTAAACACTAGTTGCTAGGAGAATCTTGGATAAATGACAAACTTTGTATGGATGGAGTTACTAGATATTGAGATGGAGAAGCCTATTGGTGAAGGTCAAAGTTCGTTTCAGATAAGCAGATGTCAATGTGAAAACCGCAGCTATTAAACTTGGATGGATCTTGTGGGGATGCCCCATATCCAGTAGATGAATAAGAGTGTCTTGTGGACTGAGGTCAAACATCAGCAGAGGTCAAAATGTTAAAAACTTTAAAACACAATATCTCAACAAGCAGGGGGGTGATCTTTTAGCAGACCTTTTGTAATTAAAGCTAGGCATCAATATAAACATCATGCACTTCTATATTTTAGTTTCATGTTGGCTATTTTTATATGCAACAGTTTCTAATTTTAGTTGTACCAGGCTATCTTAATAATCAGATATTTGAATGACAATTTTATCCATTGTATTCATTTTATAAGATCCCCTCCCCCCTTTTTTCATTTACTAAAGTTGATGTTAACAATTCTGTAAAAGTTTATAAAGACAGGTTTTGTAAATATCTTTGGGTGATTTTGGCGCCTTTGTCATATTATCTGATTTCAGTTTCGTGACAGAAAATAAAAACTATGCTAAAATAGAAATGACTTTCTTTATCAGTGATTGACTTGTTGAAAACTGCATACAGTAGGTGGGATATTATATTTCTGAAACAATTAGTTGTATTAATTCAAAGTACAAGGAATGAACTATATATGCGACAGTTGCTCTTACCACATTACATTTACGCGGGGACTTGATTCAGGTTTTCAAGATTGTGTACGGTTTTGACAATTTATCCTTTACCGACTTTTTCATGTTTGCTAACAGTAGTTGTACCAGAGGTCATTGTCTTAAACACCAAAAGTCACAAATTAGGATTAATATTCGGTATAACGTTTTTTCTAATAGGGTTGTGAACGAGTGGAATGGTTTGCCTGTGAAAGTTATACAGTTTGCTAGTAGGGTCAATGGGTTTAAGAATGCTTTGGACAAGCACTTTAAGCATTGTAATCCGGTCTGAGTGTTTGTGTCTTCAGTTTTTTTTCCCTCTCCTATACGGTCCTTGATGGGGACTTGAGTGTCCCCATCATTTATGCCTAATAACTCTTAATTTTCTGATTTAAAGCCTTCAATTTTTTTTTTTATGTGGCTGGAAAGTAGGAAAGAAAGAAGTGGAACTTGGAAGTATTTTGACTAATTTTTGTGTTGTTATGGTAACATCTGAGGGTTGCATACATGTTCTATAGTCATCTCTGACACTCTGTACATTCTTATACACAGGCCATTACAGCTAATGAGCTCTAATTTCACATTGCATCAACCTTTCATGTTTCTAAGAACCCATCGATTTGAATTGGCGTTCTCCATGTTGACCAAATCAATTTCCTTAAATTATACTGTCTGTGTGATGAACATAGGTCTGGAGCATCAAATCTTCCTAGAATCAGCATTGCCTACAGATAGATACGTCTGTGTGGGACTTTAACATACAAACTCATTAACATTAGTTCAGGAAGTACATATATATATCCTTTAGTCTTGTCTAATGATCACCAATAGTCTTGTCTAATGATCACCAAGATTGCATTGCGTGCGATTGTCAAACTTTTCGTAATTAATTCACGTAATGAGGTTCAAAGGCAAAAGTGGTACTTTGGAATAACCTTTCCCTTCAAATAAACTTGCATGGCTTGTGTAAGTTGTGGCAAGAACAATATCAACAGGGAAGTACATTGCATTCTTCACAAGTATTACAAGCTCCGTAACTTTGATAGTTTATTAGTGATGTTGATTTCATGTAAGTGTGAAGATTTATTTCATTGAAGCTGTGATTTCCTTGTTGTTGTTGTTGTTATTGTTGTTTACAATTTTAAGTTCACACTAAAGATAAGTCTAGCCGTTTCCTGTTTCTCCAAAATTTTGAAGCTTTGTGGAAGAGAAGTTTGTGTTCTTCAAAGTTTGTGAAAGTAAACACTTCTCAATATTTCAAGAGGGATGGAGGAACTAACTTTCATTACATTATACAAAGGGTGATGTGCTTTCATATATATACCACTGGAGAATAATTGTATGGAAGTGTTTTACCTCTTTAACGAGGTGATTTTAATTTGTTTTCAACCATCTCAAAAAGTTTTGTTTGTGGCATCAAAAAACTCACTCTAAACTCCAATATCCCTAGCAAGATACTGACAATGGAACCATGAGGGCGGAACAGGTTTGCAAGGATTGGAATGTGGGGTATTTGTTCGGTTATAACGCAACACTCGATTTAGTTTAACTGTGCAGCCTTTGTGTTTCGGTGACCCTGTATCCTATGCTGTGTGATGTGTGCTACCGAGGATGTATGGAAGAGATCAAAGTGATATACACGGTTCATAGAGTTTAGTTATTTATCAGTCAAAAACAAACAAAAAAAGAGAAAAAGGACTCCTATATATCAGATGATTTGCTAAATTTTTTTGTGTGTGTCACTGTGCGTCACACATTTGGTCTGAATCAAGAAAGATAGAGATACCTGAGTTGTCATGGGAAGGTTGCATGTGATCTAATAATCCTGATTTCTTGAAAAGTTTTCATTAGGGCCTGATACAGTGAGGCCCTGATTGACAATATATAGGCTAAGTGTTTCTGACCGCTGCATTTTAGTGTGATAGGCTCAGTATATTCCTACAATGAGACATATAGCCTTCACTTGGATACATTTGATGGACAGCTAGTAGTAGTGTACACTTGGATGGATCTTGTGCTTTAGTCTTCTTTCGGAATCATTTGGATGACATTTGGTTTCACTCGTTGTTTTTATGTCTCCTCCGTGTCAATGGTTCATTAAACAGCAGTCTGAGCGAAATCATTTTCAATTTTCATGGAAATTGCTTTATTTGTTATATTTATAATATTTTCTTCATTTCGTGCATTAACTAGAATCTCAAGTTTTCCTCTTTGTTTACGTGTAGGGATTTGTATAATTGGTTGCATTGCAGACTTGAGTCGACTTTAATTGTTTCAGTTTTTTTCAAGGAGTTTTTGTTCGGTTGCTGTTTACGAGTTTCTGGATATCGCAAGTATATCAGAGTAGTTCTGTCAGAATCCTGTTGAAATTCATAATGGAATGTCAAGTTTTTTTATTACGACGTAGTTATTCATGAAGTATTTTAATTCTGGGGAAAGAAGTACCCTTGAGATTCGGAAATAAAAGTTTGCTTGTCGATGGTCAGTTCTGATTCTTTTTTTTTTCATTTTCTCTCTCTGGTGTCAGGAGTAGGGAGTTCACAGAATGGTTATGCTACATATAGGGTGACACAGGATATGATTTACAGGTCACCACTGATTCTGTTTTGTCTAATTTGACTTGCATGTTTAGACAACAATGGATTAATGCTCACATAATCATTCCTGGGATGTATAGGCAAGCTTCCATATATTCAACAACGAACTCCTCATTTCCTCTATCCAAAACAGCAGATGTTACCTTCCAGCATGCGAGCTTTCAAAGTGAAGGAAATTTATTATTTGGTAACCGGACAAGACTTATTGAAGTTAGTAAATGCTCCTTGTGGTTAAGACTCCCTGAATTTGGTTTCTTAATGAAGGAAGGAAGCACTATCTAATTCTTCATCACACACATCACAATGTGTAACACTGTGGTTTGAAACTTTGGAACTAATTCAATCAGCCTGTTTCAGCTTGTATTAGAATTGAAACATATACAAAGGCTGTCTCTGTGCAGGGTCGCGATAGCGAAAAGAATTTGGTCTCAGTGGATGGATTATATGGTGTGAAGTTTGTCAATTTGTTATCATCCACTAGTTGTGAGTCTGTTGGAGACTTCTCTACACAGACCTTTACCTGCATGAAGAGTGTCCTGGTGTACTTATAGTATTACAGAGACATGAGACAGCGTTCACTTGTGATGTGTACAAGACTTATAGTGTACACAGTAATATGGGGAACTGCTGCTACTAAGGCAAAACCTGTTCATCTACATACACTGTGACCAAATCCATTTTCATGTGGACGTTTCTCTGGACTGGATTGAAATACTGCTCTGGAAATATATATATACTAGATCTATTTGACAATGTGGGATTCACTGAGTCAACATTTTAAACCAGAGGGGTCAGCGGAGGGTAACTACTTGGTGGAGTTTGCCACCTATGAGACCTATGGGGTGTATCGGAGGATGTCCTCTAACCTGGAAGAAATGAGAGGTTGGTAATTAATGATGATCGGAACTGCTTTGGCACAACTGATGTAAAATCTCACACAATATTTTGAATGTGAAAAGGGGGGAGGGGAAGGTAGGAGGGGGAGGTGGAGGTGGGACTGGGAGGTGGGAGGGGGAGGGAATGTATGCATCTCCACATTCCTTATTTAAAGGTCAATTGTATTATTGGGCCCAACTGTGTAAGCATGCTAAAATTTGTGAAACTTTTTAAAATGTATCTTCTGAGACGGGTTCTGTTACTTGATATTATTTGTTTGCCTATGAGTAGTAATAAAATAGATAATTAAGTGTCTCAGTACTATGGTAAGAAATGTCTTGGGTGAACTTATAATGCCTGCTGAAGTTAGAGGATGAGTGACCAACCGTTGATTATTTTACTTTGTAGCTAGTATTTTGGGTCAATAATTTGATGAACTGTGAAACATTATTTGCACTAGTCATGTTCATATTCATTTTGCTCTCACAAGTTTGCAATCACTCATTGTCATGGTAACCCCCTGGTTCACCTTCTCTTGGAATTCAAATCAGTCATATCAACCTGTGACATCTAATTCTAGTTTAATACCTAAACTTTATGTAAAATGAAATTAGGCAAGTCCTTTGTCAATTGGTAGGAGAAAATATGAGCTGATAGTTATTGACCAAGTCTGAAACAATAACAAACATCAAGTGCTAGCTTCGCCAATTGAGGTCATAATTCCAACCAACACATTGAGAGTGATCCCTTTTAACCCATCGTTGCGTAAGCACTGTGGATATCGTCTTTATTTCCGATTCTCGAACAAAATTTGCTGCATAAAGGAAATGAAGAAAAGAAAACTAAATAAAGAAGGAATAATTTATGAAAAACATTTACATGAGGGTAACTTAATAAAGTAAGGCATGTTGCTTTCACTATGTGGATTTTCTTGTGGAACTGCTAGCTTTGTCACATTGACTCTTCAGTGAATGTTATTGTGACACAGCGCCCTCTATTTCAGTACAAGATTTTTTTAAATTTTTTTTAGTGTTCCTTGTGGACAAGTTTTTTTGATTGTTCTTTGTGGAACACAGTTGACGAAGTAAACAACTCCTGGTTAGGAAGTTCAGCCTTTCAGTTGGTAGATTTATAAGGGCTTTAACAATTTATTACAATTTATTAAGAGGAGGCCCAGAGAGAGGTGTCAGGGGAAAAGAAAAAAAATATATATAAATGGTAACATTTCTTATTCAATTCAGTCCTCAAGTACACTGGTTGAAAGAAACCATACCATTGACTTTGGCTTTCATAATAGAGATCATTGTAACAAAACAATTCTCCCAAATAGCAAGTTAGAAAAATGTTGTAATTTGGGACATATCCTTGTTGGCAAATCGATGACTGTCACAGTCAGTTTGCAAATGTGTGATATCAAAGTGCTATTAAAGTCAGATCTGAAACTGCTTACTTTCTTCCTTTTGAAGAAAAAAAGAAAAAAAAAATTTCAAGGTAAATTGTAAACAATGTCAACACTGAAACCAATGCCATTTGTTATGTCGTGTCAGTACTTGTTATGGTATGTTTTAGATTTTGTATTTGTAAGATCCTTCTCCATTACAGAAAAAAAAACATTTCAATTGGTTAAAGGAAACCATCAATCTTGAAGCACATGTGACTGAATGATGTCATATTTTAGACTAGTTCAAGTCTTTTACGTTGTGGGAAGAGGAACTTGCTGTACATAGATGTCTTCTAAGGGAAAAGAGAATTTTCTTAGCTGCTTGGGGGAGGGTTGCGTGTCAAAGTAAGCTAATTATCATGTAGATGACGATGATGATGATGGTTGGCTTAGTGTATGTTTTAAGTAAATTAATGTTTGTATTATGTTAGTTTGTAAAAACTATGATGGGGGAATATTTCTGTTTCCAGCTATGCTGAAACCATGAACCTATGAAGTACCTAGATACATTTTAAATTATAGTGTGTGTGCTTGTATGTGATCCTAAAGCCAATGTTGACACTGTAAAAATTGGATTGTAATCTTGAGTTGTGAAGTGGACAAGATGACGACACCCCATAAGCCATATGTGGTGATAGGCCTAGCCTGCCGTTTATATAGCAATGATTTCATGTAAAACTAATAGGTGCCTTATACTTTCCATAATGGTTGTCCAATCAGAGAGGTTGTTTGCACTGGTTTTACTTCAAATAGACTTTGACTATCAGACAACATCAAGGTCAGATTTTGCTGTCCCACAATTTCATTTCACTACTGGACATTCCTTTAAGAAGTGTTTTAAACTTAAAACAAAGTAAAAATAAAAAGGTACAAATATGCAACCTGCATTGAATCAAGTAATGATATTTTAAGTGTCCTCTATGATAAACGCAGGTCTTCTGAAAAACTTTTAAAAAGAAAACAGATTTTTCTGTTTGTGATTATGAATTTATGAAAAACATTGTTTAGGGAAAGAAAAACAGCAAATAATTTCAAAATTTTCAAGAACTTTTGCTAAACTAAGAATGCTGCATTGTTCATGACAACCAAAGGTTTTAAATTTTTGTGGCAGATCGGGAGCGTGACCGGTTACCGCATTATAATATTTAGTGGATTCTTAACATCTTGACTGTGTATTGCCTGTTTATGTTTGTTACCTTTGAAGGTTGGGGAGAGGGTGAAGTACAGTTGATAGATTTACATTTACTGGTAGCTCCTACTGTGAACCAAGTGATGAGCACAGCTGGACTGGGTGGACTTACACAAAGATGTCCTCTTAGGGGTTGCATCAGGGAGGCCAAATATTATTGTTCCTTCTGCAACTTGTAAGACCAAAAACCAGGGGGGTGGGGGAGGGGGGCTGGTGAAAAGAGGTGTTTTCAAACTGAGAAGCAAAACAACAAGTGCTGTATTACAGTAGGATAGGTGATGAGCAGACCTGTATCTTGAAAGTACAGCACTCTATTACCAAGGTGAAATTTTTCATATGACATCGAAAAGTAAAAGATGAAGTCGTGCAAGTTTACGGCAGTTCGAAACGATAGACGTACTTGATTAAATGTGATGTTTTCCATAAGTTAATCTTCAGGGGAAGAAAAAAAACATCTCAAAAGATTTGTGTTCAAGTCCATTCAGTTTGACTATAATCATCACGAACCAATACTGGATAGAATTTGATTCCAATTTTCAAATGTTATAAATTGTAATATGAAATATTATCTGTGCAACAAAATGTTTCTGAATCAACTAAAATGATTGATATTATTTTCTTGGTAAATCATCATTCGAAGAAAATGATTCTAGAAAGATGTTTGACCTTGATTAATGGTAATCTTAACTTTGAGTATTCAATGCTCAATGGGTCTGGGATTAAAATTATCCAGAATCTGGCTATAATCATGCAATGTGCGAATAACTAACGCAAAGTTGATCAACAGTAGATTAAGGAATTGTTTCAAAACATTTTGCAGCATGATTGCTGCATCAATTGGATCAGCAGGTCTGTTGAATACAAATTTCTTGATAGCATAATTTAATTATGTGAATATGATTATGAATTTTATTTTTGTTTGGTCATATTTTTTAAGTTCCTGACAAATTAAAATCACAACTTAAGCAACAGTAATCATGACCTAACCAGTGGAAAATGCAATGGATAAAGCGTTGAATCTTTCTCGAAACTTATACAATTAATTTGGCAAACGAGGAGGATAAAAGTCTTACAATCCTTAGCAATACTTCCCAGAATATCAACTTTTATTGAGAAATGATACCATCCACCTTTCACTTTCCATTTAATCCACTAAAATTTAGGCTGGAATGAAATAATTAGGCATTTACTTAATTCAAAGGTGTACACGTGTACAGTATGTTCTGGGAGACCCTTGAAATATTACTTATATACTTTGTGGGACACAAACTTTTCAGTATTGGACTTTCTTTAGTCCTATGTATCTAGTTAATAAGGAGGAAACAAATTGTGGTTGCCACAATGATCTCTTTTAAAGTTAGTCTCAATGGTTTTCCCGTCTTATATTTGCTGGGATATTACATTGACCTAATGAAACTTTACATTTGCAACCCAATGCAACTTTTAACCTTTGTCACAAAGGTTGGTACTCTCATTTCATGTGGTATTCTCTTTTAATGTGATATAATAATCTTTTTATGTGATATATTCTTCTTTTTATGTGATATCATTATCTTTTTATGTGATATTATTATCTTTTTATGTGATATGTTTTCAGAGTTACATTTAAAGTATAATCTGTATTGATCCTTAATATGATAAAACATTCAAATGATTGTCACTCATTCAACTTCAAGAAGCATTTCACTGCTAACATCAAATGACTTTTCCTCACTGAGACATCAAATGGTCTGATTTAACACTCCTTGATATGTCTGGAAATTAATTTAGAAATTCAAGAATCACTAGGACACAAAAGTACTATGGAAACGTGAAGCATTTTGACCAAACTGACATTTTCGGGTAAACATATTGATAACATTTATCCCAGTGAAATAGATGATGTAATAGCACTTCAATATCATATTTATCCAGAATTGTCATAGGATTGGGTTGGACAACACCCACCCACCCACCCCCAGGATAGTTCTATGACATTCAACTTTACACTTATATCTTTCCTAGTATTTGATAAATTCCCAGGAATTCCAAAGTCTACTCATATACAAGTGTATATTATTTCATGATCCAAGTTGAATTACAGTACAAATACAGTATCAAATACTTCTTCCCTGTGTGTAATAGTGGATCATTCCCATGATGCATAATTCATTTGGTTTGGGAAATAAGCACCTTTCATTTTTCAAGAGGGGTGAAATTTATAATATGTTCAGACTTTGACTTAAGTCATATGTCCCTCTTAGTTGAAAATCTGTAAACCGATTCAGTAAATGTTTTGAAAAATATTATTTGGAGGGTTTATCTATACTAAGTGCTTAATAGTCATATTAAGGAGAACAGAACAGTGAAGTTGAATTGACAGTGACATGTCTCAACCTCATTACAAAATGGTACAGTCCAGAGTCATTCCTTGACACTAAAGGTTGGTATTGACAGCCAATTGTATCTATGCTTATAACTCCTTACAACCAATTGTATGCTAGCAAAGATTTTCATTCAGTGCTGTCTGTTGGTGTAAACACCTGTAGGGGGGGTTGAATATGTGAATTAGTCACTAACAAACATGCCAGTGTAGAAACATGCTTTGGTAATATGACGAGAACACAAAATTCCTGGATATGATTATGACATGATATGGAGTTGGTGTAAAACTAGATCTTTGTCATGTTGTGCTGGCAGTTTTCTTTGGAAATCATTACTTGTAGTGAAGGAAGCATTCAGTTGGGATAGATCTTGCCAACCAGATATGCCGGTGTATAAGGACTGCAGTGAATTAATTATACTTTATTGATTGGAGTCTCAAAAGGGGAAAATTTAAGTGGTCTTCTACAATGGTAGCCTCAGAAAGCATCAAAAGCCCTGGATTCCTTGGCTTAGGATTGTGTTTTCCTAGGAACCCAAAAGGATATGCAGGTTTGTGATAATAATTTGTTGCTTTTTCAAGAAAAACATTAATTTTATTGTTAATTGTTTTTATTTTCAATAGTCTTAATTGCCTTCATACTGTATGTACTAAAATGTAAACATTCCCTGAATTCAATTGAATCACTATAATTGTCAAAGAATTGTCACAGTGAATTTGATAATAGGTGTATTTGTCAACAGTTGTTTCAAAATGAAGAAAAGGGCTGAATAGTTAATTGCTTAACTACAATAACAGCCATAGAAGTAGTGATTTATAGTGAAAAAATTCTTGTTGTAGATATTTTAGAGTAATTCTTTGTAAAATGTAGAGAAAAGTACTGGTGATGTTTGAGGATATTCCACTATGTAGTTTGGGTGAATTTTTTTATTTGTGTGGTATCTAAACCAGTCATCGTTTTGCCACCATTCTCAAATTATTTTGAGAACGAGACTTAACGTCATGAAACTATTTTAAATTAGTGAATTATAAAAAAAATTTAAAATTATTATTAATCCCTAACCTTATGCCAACCTTCGTTACCATCGTTAAACCGGACGCCAACCTTCATCGAATGGTATAGTCAAAACTAAAAGCAACCGGCGGCAACTGGGACATGATCCGAATATTGTTAACTGACGCCGTGTCATATGTTTTATGTTCTTAATGTCTACCTGCAGAAAATGCATGCATGTGCAATTTTTTTGTTGGCTATTGGCAAAAGGCAAAATCTTGTTGGTGCATTTAAACAGTAAGTAGCTTGAAACTTGAGGTCTGAGTTATATCAGATAGTTTCCTGTTATTTGATTGCATATTTAGTTTCCTACTTGTCATTGGTTCTACAGTTTTGCATTCAAGTTGTAATTGACATTTTATAATGCCCTCCCCCTACAACCCCTCCCTTCCCCCTCCTGACTGTGATATCTACCTGTATATGCATCTATTGGTTGTTTAAATTAATTTGATGGTGCAAACACCTCGAAAAGAAATGGTAACAATATTCAAATTCCCTTAAATGCATCATCGTGTAGCTTGGCATGGTCCAATAGGAGTTTGTATCTATTGTCTAATATCTCTGACTCACTGAATGTTTACAAATTGGGCTTTTTCTTAAACCCTTTTTAAGCTGTTTATATCATCAGGGTGAAGTGATATGCAGTCTGGTGGAAAGGTGTTTCCAGAATGAGTTGTAACAATCACACTTCTATTGTTGAATCCAGGGAGACCTGAAATATCTTTTTGAATACCGGTTTTGCGGTTTGAGTATGAGTGCAATGAGGCATACATAACATCATGAGCTATTTGATCTCTTGGAGGCAGCTGTAACAACTCATTCAAAATCAGCTGTGATATTATAAAGGGATCCAGTAAGGTATGAAATTGGCATACTTTTTGCCTCCATGCCCCCCCCCCCCCTTTGGCCTGGACCTTTTGGTGTAGTAACTGTGCCTGCTTAGGTGTGTATTCATCATCACTGACTTTGTTATGATAAATAGCAAATACTTGAGGGAATTTATGTTGATCTAGGTAAGCATATTGGTGGTTTAACCAGGGAGTTGTTCCATAACAACTCCCTGGTATAACTTTGCAAATTCTTTCCATGTTGATAGCAAAGCAACAGTATAGTATTTGTTGCCCTTTTACTCCCATTAACTAATAGCTCCAAGGAAATTATATCATATCCTTGAAAATATCTGTCCTTTATTTTGACTATGACAATGCTTTTTAATCATGAGTTTTACTTTCAGGTTTGATGTTTAAGATAGAAAAGTTACCCTGCAGTCTTTGTTTATACATTGCCCTAGAGACAAAGTCATTATTACCTAGTTGTATATAATGTGTGGGTGGTCTGTATAATTTAAAATCTCTCAGTTTTAGAATTGATCAAGTCATTGAATTATTAAGCAATTAATATAAATCCTGCTAAGCTTGAATAAAAAAATGAGGGAAGGGGGATGAGGGGAGGAGGGGGGGGGGGGAGGAAGAGAGATATCTAAAAAGGGAATATGACTGCTTAACTTGTAAAAATTAAAACCTTTGACTTTGAGAGCCATTCAGTCAGAGCCTTACAAGTAAGTTAACTATTTGTTTTTGTTTCATTGCTTGAGAAATCTGAAGTAATATATTTGGTGGCAAAAATGCAGAATTGTACAGTTGCGTCACCCGCAAGCATAGTAGAATGGAGATATGAGGATTGAGAGAGGGAGCTGTCCAAGTTATAGGTCACTGATAAGAGGCAACTCTGTATAGTATTGTGATGGGTGGGGGGATGGGGGAGGGTTAGGGGACAGAGGAAAGTGTATATTGCCAAGGAGATAAAGTGGATAGATAGATATGGCACTTTGATACAGGTGGTACATGTTGTTTGGTCCATTCCTCCGTCGTCTCAGCGGTCATTTTAAAGTGAAATGACCATCTGAAAATGATATGAAAATCACAAGAATTTATATTATTAAGCAATCCTCAGTGATTTATCAATGGATGGAATTTGTTTTAATTATAATAATAAATATTGAGGATTTTATAAAGTGCAGACATATTCACCGATAACGGTGCTCAAGGCGCATTACGATATTACCCTGCAGGTCAATGATAACCTGTCAAACATATCTGAGACAATTGTACATTTATATCCCCCCAAATGTCAGAGGAAATTAAAGGTTACCCTTTGACGTTAATTTAGAGAATTGTAAACAAATACCCTCTTAAGAGAAACAGCTTTTTTACCTGGAAAACCGGTTGCCTGTGTTTGTGTTTTATGAGGAGCCACTTCCCCTGCGGGTGTTATGCGTAAACAAAAACAGTTATTTACACATTGATTTACCGCAGCCGTAGGGTAAATCCTGTATGTCACTTTGAAACATTGATTGCAATATGTAACTATACACTACAGTCCTTGCCTGACCATTCCATATGCTGTGTTCATGCATGTATCTCAAAGGGTAGTTCACTGGGGTTCAGTCTGTGTGGAGGGAAAGGGGGAGGGGGGAGAAGAGGCAGATTGAGCCTTTTTCACAAAATTTATAGGCTGCACATGAAATAGTCCATTTAAAGGTGATCATACAGTTATTAAAAAGTTCTACCATTTCCCATGAGCATTATTTATATTAAAATATTCCCCCTTTCCTAAATTAATTCTGATATCAATTTACATTGGCAACACCCATCTATGCCCTCTGCTACCTCTTCCATGTTACAGATGTGTAGCCGATATCTAGATACAAAGCTAAGTATGTATCCAAATCAGGAAATATTGTAGTGCCTGTAAGTGCTCAGTTACCGCTTCCAGAAACAGCCTAGTAAAAAATAATTTAGAAAAAAGAACCAAAAATTTAGGGAGAATTACCTTGGTACTGAGATGATTGCAGAAGCATAAATTGCTATAATGGCCACCATTATTTGTCTTTTTTTTGTGGCCAGCATCATTTCTCTCCCCCCCCCAAAAAAAAATAAAAAATAAAAAAAATAAATTAATAGAAAATAAAAATTAATATAATTGTATATCTTCCACTGAAAAAGGTTCCCTCAGATACTGTATTTAAGCAAGAACCTATCAGGCAACATATACCTACAGTACTGTTTACATATATGTATATATATATATGTACTTAATAATTAAATGACATCATATAGAAGGCTATTTCTCTGAATATTACATTTGGTTTGTATTTGCATACATGGGTGTTGCCAGCATATGATGAATCACCTAAGCGTCTCTTTACTTGTAGTCAGAACTGACTCATTACTACCATGGCTAATGTTATACTTCATAAACCGAAGGGCTTAAAAAATCAATTCAGATTTGTGATGATGAGGAACCTATCATGCATGGTTGCATCCAAGTTTTATCTACTAAAGGGTGGTTTGGTTACATTGAAGTGATATGACATGATATGACTATACAGTATATATTCTTCCTTTTGTTTTATTTAAAGGAGGGACCACACAGTATGACAAGGTCACTAATTATTTCACAGAGATATGATAGGGGCATATACATGTGTATAATTTGTAAGAATTACATTTTGAGGAGGATTGAAGGAGGGAGATAAAATAAGTATAATTTCAATAAAACAATGTTTGCAGGAACGTAGAGTAGGATTCAGATACTGGACTTACAGTACTGTAGTAAATACGTGTGGAGACCAAACCTGATGGAAGGAGGGCGGAAGGAGGGCTGCTGTAGGGCCATAGGAGAAAGGGGGAGGAGAAGAGGGGAGGAGGAAAGGGGAGGTGAAAGAGACAGGGAAAATGGGATGGAGAATGGGATGGGAAATAAAAGTAGTGACAAAAAATAATACCAATAATAGATTTAGGGAAAAGTGAAGAAAAGGAAGAGGGAGGGAAATAGAAAGAAGGATAAGGGCACGAGAAGTTGATGTGTAATTATCTCATTCGATCTTACCCCAGTCGATCCTCATGTTGTTAAATCTTCAGCCAGTTTTCTCCTACCAGCTTTGTTAGAAATCAGCCACATATATACAGTACAGTAGATATACACATACACACACACAACTGAAGAGCATGCAGATATTGCCAAACCGGTGTTAATAGTTATTCATTTTATATGACGACCTTGAAAATCATTTCTAGGGCACTTTTATATAATTGGAGCTTGACCTGGGAGTAGACCCATTCAGAACTTACGACCTCATACATTGAAAAATATGAAACTATGTCAAACCCTGGCACGTGTCTTTGTTCATTTCAGCTATAGAAGCTCAATTAATTTCGAAGGAATATACCAAAATTATGGATCAATAAAAATGCCAGAGCACCGAACAAGTCATTACAGTATCTGAATAGATGAGATAAAAAAAAAAAAAAAACAGAAAAAAAACAGAATTGTGACAATTTTGATGAGTGACAAATTTCTGATGAAAATCGTTTGGTGTCCTTGTGATTGTTTAAGGAACCACTATGAGTAATCGTTGGGTGTATACTTTATAACAATAAGAAAAGTGTGCGTGCATGTGTGTGGTTGATTAACGGTTAATAATGTGTGGAGTTAATTGAAGGAATGCCAATGACAATTTCTAAACTTGCATGTATGTTCATCGGTTTTTTCTACGTATGGAAAGTATGAAAACATAGAGAGAGCTACAGTGTACAGCTCATCAAAAGAGGAACTTTTTCGTTGAAATTCTGAAGCAAACTTTTTTATGGAATTTACTACTGTATGTTTACAGACGGTAATTGTTCAAATGTTTGGTCGGCTGTCTAGATTCTTGTTATTCTTGTTTCTAAATTAAATATAAGTAATATAAAAAAAAACATTGTAATGTTACTGTACTTGAGAGTGAGTTTTAAAGCACCTAGGTATATACCAAATAAGGGTTTATAAATACTGTAGTAACATTTCTGGATAAATTTGTACTCCTGTAAAATGAAGTAGAAAGAATATTCTTAAATTGTTAATATTAGACATAAATTGAAGGCTTTGCTAGATATATAATCACAGACACAGATTTCTTTGATAAATGTTTGAGATGCTCAGGATCATCGGAGTCTTCTTTGATGTGGTTAAATGTGCAACCACTTCCCCATAGGTCCCATCTGCATTACACGACTATAATGTTATCATATATGGGTCATGTGAGCGACATTAATTGGTGAATGTCAACATCAATTGAGCATTATACAAAGGGGTCTTGTATGTGTTTAGGGATCTTTTGTGTCTCTCGTAAATGGTTTTTCTTAGAGCTCATGTCTATTCAGCCCTCGGCTACAATTATTTTCTTCTATTGTCGGTGGGTACTGTGAGTTATCGACAAAATAATACAGACATTAGTGAAACTTTCTCAAAGCATAATAGGCTTAGAGTATCAGCGCGGCACAATTCTCTGAAGCTAAATTTCTAAAAGGTCTCGGACAGTTCAAATGACGACCTGTAACTAATACACCCCCCCCCCCCAACTCTCCTATTCTTGCAATCCAATTGACCTCACAATGGTTCAAGAAAACTGCCAGATTGGTGGTGGTGTGTTTGAGAAAGTGACTGGAATACATTCAAAGCTATTTGGAATAGTATTGGATACGGTTTTAAGTCATTTAAAGGGTTTTAATTAAGACAAAAGGCCGGGGGGGTGGGGAGGGGGTCAAGGGTGGGAATTTGAATATATGGGCACTCAAAGAGAAAAATAAACTAAATGTTGTTGTCCCGGACAGCTGGTGCAGGGAACATTTGGGATTTATAAACAGTAATTACTACATCAGTGGATGTTCATTTCATGAACAGTTTCATTACTTCCATCATAGAACAGATTTGACCTATTTGATGCCTTATCGAATGACTAAGGAATCTACTGTACACTGTATGTGGCGTGTGTCTATTTTCTGTATACAGTATGTTAATGTCACACACCTTAGGCTTGTTAAAGTAGAATATCAAACAGGTACAGGATGGTTGAGGCTAGAATGTCATATTTCTACTAAATCCACGTCAGTCAGTCAGTACTAGAACGAATAACTTCAACGTGAATTTTCTCCTATAAAATGTGGCATCAGGAATCAATAAAGCCCTAATTGGCTTTTTGATTGTTGCTTGGTTTGCAAACTTTGCATACACATATACAGTACTGTAGCATGCTAATGAATACAAAAAACATATACCCACATGTCTCTCTCCTTTTCATTTTAATTAAATCGTCAGAATCGTGAAGTACAATCAAGACTCCTCAAGCATTAATTCTTGGATTTTCTTATTTTATTTAAATGCCAATTAGTATGGAAAACTTCCTGCTACCCTGCAAACAATTCAATTTCAACTTGAATCTGAAACAAAATAAGCTATTTTAAATAACGTTCGAGAGAAATGGCAAAGTTTAGCCCAACGACTACTGCAAGAGAAATACTTTGCATATTACATCTATGTAGAGTGAAGACATTAATATAATACACTTATCTTTTTCTACTGTGCGGTCTTTATATTACAGTCTAAATGAACAAAATTTCCTTCTAGAAGTCATTGACCATCCACTTGTATTTTAATTGATTCTATAAAGTCAGTAGTCAAGTAAGTCAAAAATTATGAAGTTGACCTCATAATTGAACCATCTGCCAAAAATTTATAGATGTGTTTTATGACTTCCTGCTATAAATGATGAACTTTGGAACAACTGCGCTTCCTTCAGTTTTCTTTCTTGGTCACAGAACTCAAGGAAATACCTCAAGGTTTACACCGTTTTAATCTAATATCAGTAATTAATTAATAGATTATTATGATGATCAATATGAATAAAGATTTTGCCCTTCAACAGGGAAATCATATTTATGCAGTGAGGTTCTTTTGAATGATAATTTGTCAAACTGTAAGCCAGTCACAAAGTTTACACTGCTACCACTACTTCTGATACTGTAGGCGCCTATTAACTGTTATAGTTCATTATTGTATATATTTTGCTCTGCAAGTTGTAAACATTTGATATACTGTATTTACCACTTAAGCCTTTCATATAAAGTTTACTGCGTTATCGACAAATAAACCTCGTATTCTGCTAGTCCCTGCAGATTCTAGATAGCTCTGCATTCTTAATACAGTACTAGCAAGACAAGTGATTTAATGGACTCAATTTGGAGACCACTTAATTCAAGTGTTCGCTTATCAACTCTGTCTAAATGCATCAATTTCAAATCCTCTTTATTCCGTTCAAATTGACAGCTACATTTTGAGACTGTTACCTGCTAAGTGGTTGTTTTTTGGTCTTTAGGTGTGTTTATTCCTGTTACCTTTGGGGATAATAACAGCTTACAGTAGGTCATAATGCATTTTTAGTGTTATTGTTGCAAAATGAAGTAATTTTTGTCAGTACTATATAGTAACTATGACACTTTACACATCAGTGTTGTGTACAACTCTGAGTGCTGTGACACTAGATCTGGAGCAGAGGATCTGATCCTGATCTGATCTTCCACTACAGATCAATTTCCTAGTGTGTAGAGCTCTCGCAGGTCAGCAAACACATGCAGGGCTCCATCAGCCTCTCAAAGGGTGAACTTTCGGTACGGCTGAACTCTGGCGCATCCCAACTTTCATAAATAATTGTTCGCTTAGTTTTACATACAGTTTAAAACTTAAAATGACTAGATGTGTGCTTCAGAGAAATGGTACTCTGGATATTAATTCAAATTGATCCATGTATAAGATTTTCAATCATAATCCTAATCTTGCTACAATTGTTCTCACTTCCCTTAAAACAGGACCAAATGATAGCTTATTAAAGGGATCCCTCTATACATGGTACAATGTTGTTTTCAGAGCTGCTTCTGAATTTGTTTTCTGCATTCATGGTTGTAAACTAATTAGTTTTATGAAAATTACATCTATATGCTTCAAATAACTGGAAATATTTTCTGCAAACACCTCAGATTTTCATTCTCTTGTGATGACTGTTCTCACCATCCCTTTAAAGACCAAATATGGAGGAAATTTTTGTTGTTGAGATTTTCCATTAATTTAGGAGTTTACATACCCATAATCAACATGTGTAAAAAATAATCTTCGAAAACCTACTATAACCCATCAAAAACGACCACGAAAATGGACATTTTGGGTAGTCACGTGACATGAACCTCTGGAATGTCTGAAAACAGAGATTGACCCAAAGGAGCCTCTGGTCACCGTGTGACGTCAAAGTTTGTATACCGCGAAAATCAAACGCTGATATAGGCACTGTTTGTACACAGATAGCGAACAATTGTACTGTTTTTGACTTCCAATTTCGAGCGTTTGAAAAGCTGTTAGCTTAAAACAAGAACACATGAAGGTTAACAACAAGTTTTAAGACAATTATAAGCAGAAATTTTAGTTAAATTGCTTATTTTATTAGCAAAATTTCCACTCAAATGGAGGCATCTTTTATATAGCGTAGCGTCAATAGGTCCGTACGGTACAATATACTTACATAGTACTTACTCGTTTTAATATCCAAAAGTATACAAACACAGAAAAAGTATCCTGTCAATAAACAAATTTAGCAGTGAATATCCTAATCCACGTTTCTTGTTCAATCCTGGGCGAAAAACTACCGTGAGTCTGTGTAATTCCATAGAGTTAGGTCTAGTTGAAACAGGCCTTGACCAGTACTAACATCACACAATCACAAGACAGTCACTAACGAAATAAAACGTCCGATCGCTACATACTACCGTTTTTATTCAACTCCTTGGACCATGCAGATGTCGGAATAAACAGAACGGACAATATTACACATGTATCACGAACTCACGATACTGGAATACAACAAATGAAATAGATAAATCCTAACATGGCTATTTACACATGCTGTGAGCCAACGCCGGCGAGAGTTGTAACTAACTACCGTACATGTACTAACAATGCTATACCCTTGGCACGGTATATATATACGGTCATCTCTTACAGTAAATATATTACTGTCAATTGCGTGATATAATGTTACATGTAAGGACGTCCAGGGCGTGTTTACGGTCAATTTCACATTAGCTATGTCCGACCATGGTCCGACACAGCTATCGACAGTATATAATTTTCACAGAATGAGACATTTGCAGCATACACAGAAGCAGGGTCATGCATGTGGACTCATGGGCATGAGATACTCCGGGTGCTGAAAAATCTTTCCGCGTGGATCTCAAAAAATTGATCCAAAGTCTGCGGCGTTTTACGTCGGTTCTTTTACTCGGAAATCTAAAAAAGCTGATGCTTTTGTTGGATGAGGTATAACTGCAACCTCCAACAACACAGAATTGTGACATTTTGAGGAAAAAGGAGTAATATCGTTGATGTTTTTGGCAGCTCAAGTATACGACTTTACACACTAAAAGTATAGTTGTGAGTGAGGTATACAAACGTTGACGTCACATGGTCACCTGATGTCTTAGGAATGTTTCTGGAATGTCTGAAATAGAAGCTGACTTTTCGTCCCATTTTTCACTTATTTAACGTCCGAAATTGGTAAAGTTAATTACAGCAATGTAATTGGAGTCAGTTAAGGATTACATACATGAAAAATGGTGGGATTTTATGTTCATCGAAAAGTCTCCATAGTTGGTCTTTAAACATGATGGAATGATGTAGACCTCTCTCCATACCACAGAATGTTGCACTTCATGATTTCATGCCCAAGCTAAATTTAAGCTCCCAATGTATGTACGTCAGGCTGTTTGTATAACATTGATTTCAAAACAAACTTATCTGTAGTTATTATCTTTAGTGAAAACTATATACCATATCTCCACATGATCTCTTGGAAACTGCTTACTGTGTGTTATTGTGCCTAGTCATGTTTCTTCTATTCTCTTCCACTATGTATTCTCCTATAACATATGGCCTCGTTAAGAGGTGAGGAGAATAGCTAACGTCTGGTAGTGGCTGTCTGTTGCCATGGTGATTTGTTCTCAGGTATAGGAGTATTCTGTTTCCTTAAAAAGGTTGCCTAACTTGATTTTGGCATTTGTGAAAAGGATACATACCACACTGTACTTCTACAAAAGACAAATTGTTCTGTTTTGTTTTGGTTCTCTCCCTACAAAAGTTCTGGGTTTTGAATTTTATCCTAGGCTTTCATAGTGAGTTTGATGTATTTGGTCATTAGAGAGAAAAACTATATGTAGAGATTGGTATAAAGGATATATGAAAATACATTGGAACTATTTTGGTAACCACGTTTCATTTCCAAATGTTCGAAGCTTAGGGACCTTGATTGCAATGACTTGCAAAAACCTTTATCGTCCCTAACTATGTACAGACACTGTGGTCATTAATGAATAACATCATTTATTAGATTCTCATGTTTTCTTCACCCAATTCGGCAGCCTATTTTGCTGGCTGTGTCATAGAGGATCTGGCAACCCTGTTTTTTTATTCGCACACATTCATCACTCGATCTATACCCGTCTCGTTGATGAAACCTGATGCTGAGATATCCTCTTAGCTTATGCCAATTAATTTCCTATAGTCTTTTCATTATCTTGCATCAATATCCTGTCTACCTGATTAAGGGAAAACTAAAAATTGATTTCCTTGCAATATCAATAAAGGAATTCTAATGGTTCTTTTGAATCTGTTAAGTGCTGGGAAATTTGATGTATAATTTCAACCAATACCTGGATTCATATCTATATATATATATACGAAACGTTGTCACGTCACACCAGGGATGATTATGATGCAGACGTTCCCACAGGGGGGATCGTGTGATTTAATGGCGATATGCGTCCCTGCATTTACAGTACAGTAGGTGATGGAAAGATGCACTTAGGATAAAAATACATTTATGTTTGAACCCAGCGGATCCCCCAAGGTTGGAGTAATGCGTAGGCTGGAACATTTAAATATCATGCAGTCCTGATACTTCAATATGGAAGTATGTTCTTATATTATCCTTGTAAAAACAGATGGCTAAATGTTATGCATTGATTTAGCTGTGAGTGTTGATGTAAACAGGAGAGGATGTGGCCCTTGGAGGTCGTTGAAGAATGCTCTCTCCTATGTAGATAGTCGGGGTGCTCCTTTCTTCCTCCTCCACTCCCTCCCCCCACCCCAAGAAAAAACTAACCATTGATATATTAGACATGAACTGGTAAATACTGAGATAGCTAAGTGATGAGTCAGGTCTATTATTAGGTCTACATGCAAGGTTATGCTTAAGTAACTACTTCTAATTTTTGGTGTATCTTCTGTCCGAGATAGTAGGTCCAAGAAGTAAATTAATTTGCTCGTTTGGGAAGGAGTAAATTAATTTGCTCGTTTGGGAAGGAGTAAATTAATTTGCTTCTTTGGGAATGTGCTTCAGTTATATACTAGATACAGTGAAGGTATTTCAGAGCATGGCCAGGCACTGGGGTAAACGCTCTCATCCGTAATATGTGGGGAGTTAAGTGGCGATGATTCTTGTAGCCTCTTAAATCTCTTAGGCCATCATTGATAAGAGAAGGTTTACTGTCAATATATATAGTGTACACATGGAACTACAGGCTTCCTAACTCCTGGGATTTACTAAATCAAATAATGTAGACAATAGTGTCAAAGCCTAAATACTACACAATGCTTTAATAAACATCAACTGTTGTCCTGACACAACCACAATATGCCCGCTTATGTACCTATAGACGTGTGGTCTTCTTATACAACTGACACAGGCTAGCTGCTAGATAAAATGAGGTTAGACCGATAATCAAATAATTGTTTAAAGATTAACGAGAATTGGAGACGATCACCAAACAACTGCTTAACTACTGCATTTATACTGGTTGTATGGGTATATCTAGCGGATGGAGCAAATTAAAACAACAGCTACGTAGAATATAGTATGGGAGAATGATTGAAGGAAATCTAAACAGGTCTGTTATGGATAGATCTCACCATTGGTAGTATATATATATATGTAAATGCCCGCATTCTTGGAGCTGGTCCTTAATTATAACACAATGCAGAAAAGTTGCAGAATGGGAAACAATAATTAATTAAGAAAGGAAATGACCATGGTATAACGAGTTATCATTTTTTGTACTCATCAATTATTGTTAACAACCGTTAGAAGAGAATTCTTTGGTCATTTAAACTGCTAGTTAGGTTTTCAGCCATGCGGTAGAATAACACACAAGGGCACTGACATTTTTCTACCAGTAGACATCCATGTAGAATTAACATACTGTACACACATGGTAAAGTTGGTAAAGAATTGTCATTCAATGCATCATCACAGTTTCCTGTACCTGACATATTAGCCCCTGCATATATGACTGCTCGTTGTCAGCAGGTATTATTGGCTTGCAGATCTCGAAAGCCTGTATGGAAACCGATCGGTGTAGTAGTTCAAGATAATGCCAGCCAGAATTTGATTTTAGTCAGCAGATGTTTGTACTTTTCAAATCGGAAAAAAAAAAAAAAATCTTAGCAAGTCGCTCAAGTCGTACAGTAATTCCATGTCTGTGGTATATATGTTACATAGAGATAAGCTGTAGTTCAAAGTATTTCTGCCAATGTATAATTTAATTGAGTTATCTCTGTGTGCTGTGTGTATTGTATGTGTACTATGTAGTATATATGGTTACGTACACTGGATCTTGAAGTACCAGCTACTTTAACCCTGTGGTCTTGCCATTCGCTGGTACACGTCATTACAGTCAAATCGTAACGGATTACTGATAGATACACGTGCAACCTACGGTATAAATGCAATACAATGTTAAAGACTCTCTCCACACATTCTTCTGTGTTTTGTTTAGAATCAATGAAAGTAGATATAACTCGAGGAAGGAGATGATAGATTCGAGACGACGGCAACAGAGGAGAATTAGACCAGCCGTCCTGGATTTAATTCAATTTTATCTGGAAGCGTCGCCCGCTGGGTACCGACGGCTGCGCTCTGCAGTTGTCATTGCAGAGTGCAGGAAATAATGAAATCACGGACTGACCTTTCATTAAGTTTGATTAATTCATCTATTCCATTTAAAGTCAAAAGTACAGAATTCTAAAGATTGCATTACATCACGGTCAAACACCATGAGAAATACCACACAGGTTTAAACGAGTACGGGTGAAGCACGAATATAGCTCCTTTAGTGTCGGTTGGCCAATGCATCGGGTTGTAAAGTCATTTTGAATTCATCAATTCGGAATCGATTCAAATATCAGGTTAAAAGGAAAATTCTCTGGTATTCTACGAAACCGACTACAGCCGTCATGAAAATGATAAATTGTAGTTCAATCTAAGATAGACACAAAAAAATTAAGTCCAATACGAGATTATTTGTCATGGAATTAATGTTAAGTGGCCAATTCAATTAAATTCATGATAGAAGGTATTCAGGTAGAGTTAACAATGAACATGTTTATTTTGAATGTGGGTTTGGAAATCTGAAGATTTAAGCTTGAAGAAGTAACGAGACATTTACAGATTTTGATGAAATCAGAACATCTGTACATAAATTTGATGTGTGATACATCACGATACCTCGTGACTGGTTGTCCACGTACATGATCAGCTCATTCAGCTGTGTGTTATTCAGATTCAGTCTTTATTCATGCAAGCTGACCAATAGATATGGGATATTTCTTCCATACCTTCATGGTTTACATTTTTCCTGTGAACAGCTGGGATGTCTTTTCTATTTCTGAGACAACAACCAAACTATTCCCAGAGTTTTTGGTTGTTTCAGTCGCAGCAAATCCTTTAATGGTAAAAATGGTCATATGTCAGTCCTGTGACTAGGTCTTTTCTGATTGTGTTTGGACACCCTTTGAAGTCCTTGAACTTTGTGCAAGGGGCCAATTAGGGGGGGGGGATTTTAAGAAATCACTCATAAATATTCATAACTTTAATAGGAACCAACGATACAAACACAAAAACCACTAGAATGCAAACATATCTGACCTCCTCAAATTGTAATAATTTTATTACTCATTATGGCAGTTTAATGGAGTACCATATCTCACATGCTAACAAAAGATGCACTTTGTGTGTCCGGTGTGTGTGCGTGTGAGTGTGTGAACAAACAAGGCACTATCGAGTACTTCAGTAATTTGTTCAAAGTACAACAAACCTTTCCAGGTACGGCCTCCTTTCTGTTTTGTAAAGTGTAAATAAACATCAATTGAATTAATAGCTAATGTTCTAGTGAAGAGAAACCTTTAATCAACTATTCCATTAGTCATTAAATCCAGCTGTTGGAGAACGGCCATGTTGACCTAACATGCAAGTTCGAAGTATATAGAAGCTATATATCTTACAAAGGGTTGGTACACAAAATTTGTGGTTTCAAAAAAAAGATTTTTTTTGGTTCTCCAGGTAAGTTGTAAAGTGTATTTGATGAGTGTTTTAATACCTCCTTTAAAAGTCATCAGAAACCATAGATTATCATTGTAAACTTATTTTGTAGTTATCAGCACACAGTCATATGTAAGGACAAAAAACAAATTGAATAGCTTTGAAGTAAAGAATAATAATCATAGCTCAGCAACTAAGAAGCTCCATAACAACAACTAAATTTATCATTTTAAACCTTTAGAGAGGTACTGTACACAATTAGGAATGATTTCATATATATTTACTTATCCAATCACTAAGAAATATTTAAATCACTTTTGTGTCTCTCTTAATAATGTCAATTCTGTGTCATTACATATGGTAGATTTTATAGTGCATATTGCTAAAACACTCTCTTTGGGGACTGGAGAGATACATATGTGTACAATACATGTATCAATCAATCCTTTATTATATCTTTGTGTAGGTTTCACATGAGTTACATTGACTTACATACAATACATCAAGTAAGTTATATTGGAAAAAACATATTTATGGATGCCAATTGCCAATGTTACGAGGTATTACCTTTTTAATATATACAAAAGGGTAACCAAATAGTCCAATATGCAAATTTGAAATAGTTTATTGATCGTATGTATATGCTACATAAGTCATGCTGGGCCGAAGTCTGGTGATGTGTTTGTGTATTTTATCATAAGTGTTGCTGATATTTGCTTTGAAACTTAACGACAGACTTTTCTCTAGCTCCATAATCAGTTTATCTCTCTGGGGAATTACACTTTGACGTAACCTAAGCAAATAATCTGCATTTTACAGTAAGAGTGAATATACTCCATACCTCAGCTCTTACCTATCTCATCCCTACTTATGCACTCTGATTTTCCTACCTAAACACACACAAAAAAAGGGTTAAAATTGATAACATTTTAGCCCTCTGCAAGTTTGCCGCAAGTTTGTCGGAATTTCTTCTCAACAGACTTTGCACAATTTGCAAATGACAGTTCAGCTGCTTTAACAGATCTAACACAGCTACTCTTCTTAGTCAACACCTGTGTACATAGTATCATATAGAATCCAATATGACTCCCAGTGTACAGTGCGCTCATTTTTTCACTGTATATCATGCTCTCTTCTGGAGGTAGCCGTTCCTGCAAGAATAATTCATTTGCGAGTTTTTTCCCGTACGTAGCTTACAGGAGCTAAGGAGGCAATTGACCTCCTTGGAAATTCATTTATGGTAATGAAGAGCCCCCTCAAGCTGAGTCTGTTGGGAAGAGTTCACAGCGAGGGAATTATCTGCAAAACATATCGCCAGATAGAGCAAAGGCAAACGAATCGAAATAATTATATACAAATTGAACCATCATCAATTATAGTATTTTGATGCTGTAATAGATTTTGGATGCATAATAAGAATAAACAAACTGTACATGAATGTTTGTGGAATGTTTATTACATGGTTGATGTGCAAATTAATGAGATGAGGAAGAAACACTAATTATGACGGAAGGTTATTTCAATGAATTAAAATGTGGCTACTGTTGTATGCAGTGATTTTTATGAACAGCCCAACCAGCCTTTTTGTTCATGCTATCATCTTCAGACTTAGTATTTTTAACAATGCTGTGATTCCCCTCATCTACCCTACTCTCCCCCTCCCCTCTCACCCCTGGTTTTATGAAAAGTGTGTTCCAAATAACAAGTTAGTAACCTCTCTCATGCAGTAATAATTTTCTTCCAAAGTTTCCCCTTTTCCTCTCCTCTCTCTTCTCCTCCTTTAACTTTTCATTAACTCATTCATTTATTCATTCCAGTATAAATGTAAAATTTTATAAAGAGGAGTCGTAAAATATGTTAAAGGGAAGTAACCCTCGCTTCACCTTTCCCTCTCCTCCCTTCCTAGCCCTCTCTCCCTCATCCCATTCCACTTTCTCCTCCCCCTCCCCCATCCAATTCCTTCACCCATCTCCCTTGTCCATAATTCCTGGCCCCTGCACACATTAGAATGTGCTAAATTTGAGGAAAAAACAAAACAACAACTAAAAGGTCCATCAGTGTAGTCTACTAAATCAAATTCCATTTGATCTTATTTGCATGAAGTTTTCTTTATTAATACCTATCTGAGAATGATATCAGGTACCTGTTTACAAGCAAAAATCCTCCCTTTTGGTTAATTTTAGTCACTGACTTTTATATACCAAACCAAAGATGCACGGTTTGATCTGTAATACAAACTTGTGTTGCCTGAAATTTGTCTGTCAGAAATTACAATCTTAACGAAAATCAAGAAAAAATTTGTTCATTGCTATAACATATTGTTTCCTCAATGTTTTATAGTTTTCACTCTGAGGCTGCTGTATTGCCTAACATCTGTTCAGACACTCACAACATTCCCCACAAATATTTTTACTGCCGATTTTGTCGCTTTGAGGCTTTTAATCTAAGATACATCATATTTTTTCCTTTTCCACGCTGTTGAGAAAAAACTTAGCCTTGGTTTAGAAATATAATCTTTTTTTCAGGATTATAACTGAGTCATCCAAAAAGGCTTTATTTATCCTTGAAATAAACATATATGTTATAGCAGTGGGATCTCATTTTTTTAATCTTATTTTCATCTTTCCCCCCTTTGCTTTTTCCTCGAGTATGAGATTTCTCGCTCCGGGAATGTCTGCGTAATTAGAAATTTGATTCGTTGAGTGACTGCAGTAATTGCGTGTGGAGTTTCTCTATACGCAATATATCTTATATCTCAGATGGATGCAGTGTTGAGAGTCAGGTGACATATCAATGAATATCGTCAGATAATAATTATCAAAATATACTGTATATATATTGATAAGATTTTGTAATGAAATATTACATTAAAATGAATCACGGGTGGCTGGAAAAGATGGTCAGGAATCCGTTTTCGCAAATGAAATATGGTTTATTCCTCTTTTGATTTTGGCTTTGAGCAGTTTTGTTAATGATAAGATTGAGTAGTTTTGTACATGTTAAGATTGAGTAGTTTTGTACATGTTAAGATTGAGTAGTTTTGTACATGTTAAGATTGAGTAGTTTTGTACACGTGTTAAGATTGAGTAGTTTTGTACATGATAAGATTGAGCAGTATGTACATCATCTTTAAAATGATAGTTTTAAGCTGAAACAATTTGAAGTTACCTTCATGAAAAATGTAGTATAAACATTGTATATATGATTGAAGAATCTTCAAAACTGACTTGAGTGGTTTTTCACTTTCTGAAAAGCAGAGTTTGCACACAGCGATCTACTGCTTTTATGCTACTTACTAAAGCATTAAAAAAAAAACGTCTGTTACTTTTAATTTAGACTAATTGTGTGATTGTTTTCCCCATCAATGATTGAAAGATAAAGAAAGAATATTTCAATTATGACAACTGAATCTATTGTGGCTATAGCTCAATAGAAAGATCGCCCTCTTTAAATTCTAATCAGGACATCATTTCATTCCTTACATTGTGATAATGCTGAAGGAAAATGCTACTGCAAACAGGTTTCAGTTTGCAAGTGCATTGTGTATGGATACTGTATTTGAGTGCCCCATTATTTAAAAGAGAATAATATTATTAACCCTAATAATCTCTTGTTGTGCAACTTCTGCTGTGGTTTATACTCGTGTTCCAAAGATGATTGTCAGCAAGTTACTATGGTGACCATGAAATAGAGTTCATTCCCGGTCACTTCCTCTGAATAGATTGGAAAGTCAGCATAAGAGGATACAGTACCACGTAGAAACAAATATTCACATTTAACTTTCCACTGTGAAAGGTATGTGTCAATATATAGATTTAAAACAATTGATTTAAATTTAATAATATATAAAACCTGAAATTGATACTAAATGAATTTTCTAGTTCTCTTCCACACCCTCCCCCTCCCATCCCACAAACAATCCCTTCTCCAAGAGAAAGAAAATACATGTAAACTTAATCATTCAGTATAAAATAAGGTTTACGTACATTTGATAGCAATTATCAAAATCTCAGTTAGTCTCGAAAAGGAAAAATAATCTACAGGTACATTTAATGATACCTCCATGTACAAATATGGTGCATCCCATCCTTTCAAAGACCCATTTCTACTGCGAGTGGCTAGTTGGATAGTGGCCAAATCCAACTTCAAGAAAAAAGCCTGTGGAATCAAATTCCTCTGATCAATTGTGCATGCATGTGTGTTAGAGCCAGAAGTGGTGGCGCTATACAGAAACCATGATAATACAGGCTTTGGTTGCACCTTGACTTTATGCATAGAAATATCAAGTCACCCTTTATTTATGCATGGCTCTGGTGAATATCCAGCTTTGGTTTCTTGTGATCACTGTTGCCGTTGATTCTGCTGGCAAATGCAAGAATCACTCTGAAATAATCAGATCAGTAATTTATGTCATAAACTTTCATCAGTTTCTGTTAATTGCTAAATTCTGGAAAGATTAATTTTAAATGAGTTTGGGATTGAACTGAAGACTGAAGGTTACCATAGACTGCATTGAATCTAGTTGTACATGTTATTATATGATGTCTTTATGGTGACTTGATAGATAGCAAGTCATTTATAGCCAATATATATTTTTAATAAAACAAAGCCCTAGGTCATTAAAAACACTATTAGGTATCTATAGCATTCTGTAATCTTATAATTAATGTACTTATGACGTGAGTTAACCCCATCTGTAAATTTATGAGTTTTCTCGTTCAGTATCTATACTGATTACAATTGTTACATCTTGGTGCAAACTTTTGATTCAAAGCAGATCAAACCATATGTGAACACACAAGCAGGCAATTCCCCCGTCCAGTCGAGGATTTGTTCGTGTATTTGGGGGGGGGGGAAGGAAGGGGGAGGAGACTAAGCAATATTTATAAGTCACTTGAGCTTAAAATTATTCAAAGTTTTGTATGCTATTGATTTTTTCAGAGCCAATGGAAAACTGAGCATTATCCACCAAATGAAAATAACTATATATTAATGAAGACTTGTTATTGTTTCATATTTTCACAGATATCTCTCAACCAGGACAAGATGATCGATTAAGGAAGAGTAGTACCCTGTTGGGGACTTCCAATAGTCTGACCGTTATGGATGGTAGCAATTCATCAAAGATCTCCGTGAGTTGCCTTTCCTTTTTTGAAGGTTTTGCAATTTGCCTGTTTGTTTCCTCGTTTTTTTAATTTATTCAAAAAAAGGAAAGAAAAGATGTGTATGTCTTAAACTCTCTACCATCCTTCACCAACTTAACCCTGTGTATTTCCATTCCCCCCCCCACTTCCATCCCACTCTCCCTTCCTCCCCTCCAACATCCCCTCCCTCTCCCCTCCAACATCCCCTCCCTCTCCCCTCCAACATCCCCTCCCTCTCCCCTCCAACATCCCTCCCTCTCCCCTCCAACATCCCCTCCTTCTCCCCTCCAACATCCCCTCCCTCTCCCCTCCAACATCCCCTCCCTCTCCCCTTCCCCTCCAACATCCCCTCCCTCTGCCCTCCAACAATCCCTCCCTCTCCACTCCAACAATTCCTCCCTCTCCACTCCAACAATCCCTCCCTCTCCCCTCCAACAATTCCTCCCTCTCCACTCCAACAATCCCTCCCTCTCCCCTCCAACATCCCCCCACTTCCCTCCCACTCTCCCTTCCTCTCCCCTCCCTCTCCCCTCCCTCTCCCCTCCAACATCCCCTCCCTCTCCCCTCCAACATCCCCTCCCTCTCCCCTCCAACATTCCCTCCCCCTCCCTTTCCCCTCCAACATTCCCTCCCACTCCCCTCCAACATCCCCTCCCTCTCCCCTCCAACAGTCCCTCCCTCTCCACTCCAACAATCCCTCTCTCTCCACTCCAACATCCCCTCCCTCTCCCCTCCAACATCCCCTCCCTCTCCACTCCAACAATCCCTCCCTCTCCCCTCCAACATCCCCTCCCTATCCCCTCCAACATCCCCTCCCTCTCCCCTCCAACATCCCCTCCCACTCCCCTCCAACATCCCCTCCCTCTCCCCTCCAACAATCCCTCCCTCTCCACTCCAACAATCCCTCTCTCTCCACTCCAACAATCCCTCTCTCTCCACTCCAACTTTCCCTTCCCTCCCTCTTCCCACCCATAGAAATCTAACATTTGGAGAGGGTTTTCACAGATGATTTATACCATCACACTATACTGCCCAAAACTTGCCTTGGACAGACTTTGCATTGCACAATGTGTGTCATCAGTAAGCCTTACAACTAAGTGATGGGTAATGTCACTGTGGGACAGGCTGTCAGATGTAATTATTAAGTTTTAATTATTAAGTTGTAATTATTATCTTTTGGTTCAAGTGCTTTGCTTTTTTAAAAAGTATTCTTTTCATCAGCAATGCCTCTCTTCTCAAATGACATTAATATTTAGCTTTAAATTGTGAAGATGATGTTGTTGTCTTGTGTGAATACGTCAAGAGTGTAATTCAACCGGTAAGTGGTAACTGTAGAAGGTGTTGTGGGCAGTATTCTGACAGGGCTCCCCAGCCATCAGTCATATATGATGGTATTGTACTATTGTTATGCTAAGATGATATTCATAACAGATTTCCAAAAGGATACCATCAACAATTAAAGAATCGTTAACGCACTTGCTCCACGGTTTACGTCAAGTTTGCAGAGCCTACCATGTATCAAACAAACATCACCTGTGTATGATGAAACACTTCTACTGAATTTTTTGTTTTGTTTTTTGGAACCGGAAATAAATTTGATCAGCAATTAGCTAATGATTCCATTCAAGTATAGAAAATTTGAAAACAGAATTTGCTCCAGGGTTTACAGCAAGTTTGCAGAGCCTACCATGTATTGAACAAACATCACCTGTCTCATTTAACACTGCTACTTTACAACTTTGGTTTTGGATTTTTGTATCAGAAATAAATTTGATGAGCATGAAGCTAAAGATTTCATTTCAAGTATAGAAAATTTGTTGCCCAATCACTTTTTCATGTTACTATTAGTAGCATGCAAAAAGTAACTGGGAAAGTTTTTTTTAGTTCTTGGCCTTGTCCTTTACCCTCTGAAGTGAAAGTAGACAACTGTTTAGTCCAAACTAAAGAGCAGTTGCCAAAAATGAAAGGGAATTAAAATCTGAATTTAGTGACCTCTGTGCATTGTAAACTCGCTCCGCTGGTTGTAAAGCTCAATGCCGGCTTATAGAATGAGGGTGAATGAAGTGTGAATGAAACTTTTGTACTCTTTCTTTTTCTTGGTTTAGAAATGCTGCCCTCTTTTTTCTTTTGAACTTGTTTCTAGTTCACAATAAGGAGAAGATAAACCAATAGTTAATTGCGCTATAATCTGATATAATTTAATTAATAAAGGAATGTTTTCAGGCTTACAAGTTTGCAAACTTATGATTCTATTTCCATGACAGGTATAGATGTCGACTGATTCTGTGGGTTATGATGATATCAGGATGCCCTGTAATCTTGAAATATAAATTAGAACTGATCTCAAATCTTTGAAACATATATCTATATTGGTGATCATACTGTACGTATCATATAAGATTGTATATTACAGAACTTACTATCCTATATTGCCATGGTTACTATCCTATATTGCCATGGTAATTCCATGGACAAATTAATATCAGAGTTTCAAATACCTTCAGTTAGCCAGTTCCCGAATGGCTGTGACCGGGACGACTTAAACGCAGCTCTTTGGAGGTGATGAGTTGGAGTCATCTTTGTAACTGCTATAATGGATGCTTTAAAAAATTCACATTACAATGAATATTCATTACCATTGCTAGCCCATGTGATCATTCCAATGAGTGAATATATTTTAACATTGAACCAGACACTCCCAATTTCCGGGTTAAGTCCACGGATTTCATTCAGTCTGTGTCCGGATTAAAAGTGTCAGTGTTAAAAGTGTAGAAATGTCACTAGATTTATATAATGTCCCGAAACATATTCCCAGATTTGTAAAAGGCCTTTATAACTTAAAATTTACCCATTTGGCCTATTATTCGTAGACACAGCTTGAAAGTAAATAGAGCTGTTATTGTTGACAGCCGCAGACGTAAAATTCATTCACGAATCACAAATATAAGCCAACCCAGCCTTGTTGATTAATTTTATAGCCTGTTTTATGCACATGTGTAAATCTCTTGGAATAAGTGATAGTTAATGAGAAGTCAAATTACCTAAATTAAGCATTCTGGCATTGGATTGTAATTGTGTACAAAGTATGTGTTCATGCATGAGGTGTTCTCAGCTAGGACATTGATCATCACTGCTTGCTACATGAAAGCGCCAAATCACAGAGATCGAAGCCCTCAGAAAATTCCACAACTCAGGGCCGTTTAAACGTGCAGTGTAGATAAACCCTTGATGAGTAGGAGGGGGAAGGGGAAGGGGAGGGGTTAAACATTAACACCGTGTCCTTGGATTTCTTGGAAACAGATATGGCCACGGGCACCTAAGTTCAGCAACTGTTCAATATTTCTGATTTGCTTCTTGCATACACTTGTTTACTTGTTTATATATACACTGTATGAAAGTATCTGGATGATGAAAAATGTGTGATATCACATTTTAATCAGCTAATTAACTCATAGTTTTAAGTATAGTTTGGTAATAAGAACATAGAAAAACCTGTCTAAATTTTAATTTGAATCTGCATTCTAGCCATACATTTCATTAACTCTTTACCATTAATTTAGTTTGATCATTTGCAATCTCATTTTGAGTAATACTTTGCGATTTGTGATCAACATTGGCCTGGCCAATGCTTTTGATCCCATACAATAATGTTTCACAGTTGATGTATGAGGGAAGCATGCATCTAACATATAAGGGAAGCATGCATCTAACATATAAGGGAAGCATGCATCTAGCATATTAGGGAAGCATGCATCTAGTATATAAGGGACAATAGATCAAATGAAAAAATAAATATAGAAAGAATAGAAAGTTATAGGTTATACTAAGAAATCACCTAAATCATACATCTCTTTTAATCAGGCACCACAAATATTTGATTGATATCAGACCTTCCAGTACCTGTCTAGTCACATAACCATGTATACTATACCAGTTCCAGTCATTAAAAATGCTGTCAAATTCCACATGTCAGACATTCATAACTGTCTCTTTTATCTCTTTCCTCTTCCTCCCATATCTTTACTTTTTTAGTTTTGTTGACAGTGCTTGTAACAATTTTCTCTTCAATCACCTCTTAGACTAAAGCCCTCTACTTTTGTCACCTCAAATCTCTCTAGAGCCCTGCACGGCATGATAAATTTCTCACCCTGGCGATGAATGGCACAGCCTTCTTTGGTATGCTAATAAGCCTGTGTATGACAGATGACACATCCTATGGGCGGTATTGACCTATACACACATGATGCTGCACACACGGTGTTGTGGCTGGCTAGCCTATACTGCTAGGTACCTTCTTTCTGTGTGTGTTTGTGTTTGACAGCTGAAGCTGTTATAGTTTGCTATTACTCTTGACAGTTGAATAGGAATAAACAGTGTGATGATTTCAAGAGGATTGTGTGTGTGGATATATACCACTTGCTAAATATCAAAGGGAAAAAAATACGTTAAAACAGCTCTGAAAGCCACCTGCATTAACAACTAGTTATAATGGACTAGCTAAGATAAGCTGGAAAAAAGTATCGTAAGGTAAGAACTTTTACTTTGATTTGTAGAAAGAGGTCTAGGGTAATTGTAAGTTTATCCTTAGTATTATCTTATCTCCTACCGAAGAGTTAGAGGTATATTGAGCTTAGCTCTAACTAAGTATATTATATAATATATAGTGATCCAAGTGTTCCGAAGTATGCATTCTGCAGTATACATTTCATTTACCTGGATATAAATGTTGCATATTAACCTGTATAGTGTATACACTGTGTGCTGTGTATGCAGCATATATAGATAAAGTAGCTTCTCCTCGCCTCTAGAATTCATCACCACTAGAACTCGGATGCTGTGCTTCCTTCACATCATTCCCAAAAACTTCTGAAAACTTCTTATCCGTCAAGAATTCATCAGTGTTAACCACTAATTCTTTTCAATCGTTTGTGCATTCTTTCAACTCTTGCTCTCCCGCGCCTTGAGCATCCTCTCAGCTGGATATGCGCACGTTATAAATCACCGTAATTATTTTTAAATATTATTACATACTGATGTTATTGTATAACCATGCAACAGCTATGCACACCTGATTATGAGACTAGGAGATGTACCTTAGCATAATAACTAGTATTTGTGCAGAGTGAGTCGCTGTGAGTTATTGCATTCACATGTGAATTAGATTCTATACTGTTTGTGTTGATCACAGTAGGCTTATAATACTGATCGTACTTTTTGTGTTGATCTCAGTAGGCAATTATAAGACTGATGGTACTGTTTGTGTTGATTTCAGTAGGCTCTTAATACAAGTATTGTAGCATAAGTCTTCTCTGCGTTTGGGTATGCATGCTCGGACAATGCATTGAAGGTATTGGGACACATTTTGCAATATTAAAAATATATGTTGCTTGCGATTTTGCATACAAGGATACTGTAGAGTACATAAGACTGCACATGTAAGCTAGTGTTGAGTACTATATAATGCTGTATAATATGCAATCCATTTTTCCAGAGCAGGGTTGCCAGTTTTTTTTGTGTGACACAACGAAACCAATATGAATTTGCTGTTATTTTATGGAAATCGACCCCTGTATGTGGGTGGATAGGAATTATGTGGGTTTTAAATTATTCCACTGAATATGAGGGAGTGGGTGAAATGTGGTTAAAAACTTGCAGAAAGGCCTCATATATGCAACCTTATGTTGGGCTGATCAACTTGAAACTGGTTGAATTCAATGTTCCTTTGGGGGAATTTCACATTTTACAGCTTTTTTACTCCCGAAATGGTAGGCCAGTTCAAACCAGTGGGGAGGAGGAGGAGGAGGGGACCAATGAAATTTGCAAAAAGAGAGAAGTAGAAGGGTTAAGATGGGACTTTTTGAGTCATTTTGCAATGGTAGTACACTGAAGAAAGGTTGGGATAGCTTCAGGCACCATATATGATATTATATGCTATGAGGGTGATACTGTTGCATATAGAGCCATGCTATATATACTGTATGCATGTATACAGAGATGGTTTGTCTTGCTGGTTGGGGAGAGAGGTGGGGAGGGGAGTAATTTTCAACACTTTAGTTTATTTGAACAATTTAAGCTGTTAGATCTTGTTCTTGAATATGCTTTAATACTGTACATGTATATTGTGCAACCAGAATGAATCTTAGTGTCGGTATCCTGTTAAACTGATCCTTGCATCTTCTACTCCTTCTCTCAAATTGTATTTAATTAATTAGTAATATACTAATTATGTTCACATTTGACATTAATATTTCAAGGTCTTTGGTATCACCTCCCCCCTCCCACCCCCTCTCCCCAATCATACTACAAAATCAAATGATGATCAGTTAAGTCCAAACAGTAACAAGCATAATTTTACTTCCACTGTCTGAGTATCTGTTACCTCACTAAAATATCAAATCTGCTAAGTGAACATCGCTCTATAAATATATATGACTGGGAATCATTTGCAAGAGTCGGGGCCTCCTAGTTTGTTTGTTTTATTCGCACTCAGATTGTTCAAAATACAAGACAAATAGGCCGGAATTGAAAAGAACAAAAAGAGAAACAGGAGCCAAACCCATTGGGCTGACTGAACATCGGCTCATTTCCAATGGGGCCCTATAGATGAAAAATTGCACTTTCAATGGTAAATACTAATGAAACCAATAAATAAGACACAAAAAAACGTAGATATTGCACAAAATACTGAAATGTGCCTCCCTTTCTCCCACACCCTAAAATACATGAGATGCTTCTTTAAAAAGATGAGAAGACTTGATGAATTTCATATGATTTGGAAGAGCATTCCAATCCTGAAAAGTATCATCTAGAAAAGTACATTTAAAACTATTTAACAATGTTAAGCATGCTAAATGTGGAGCTCTGATACTGGTGACCTTAAAGTTATGAAATGGGACACCACATGTCCACCCAAACTGGCTAGCAGTTAATACGGACTGCAGCCATCATCATCATCATCATCACTGACAAAGCTAGCTGGTCAATGAACCACAGAGTTCCTGGCATCTCTAATCAGCCATACAGTGTAATCTCATTGTGACTTGATTTTGGAAGGCAGCATAACAACAAAGAGAAGATTTTAAATGAAATGTCCTAAACAAATAACCTCATGCTGTCAGGATTTTGCACAATGGTTTGGAAGTAAGAAGCCAAAAACATGTGGTTGCACAAGTTCTGGGGTGTGGGAAAGTAAAATAATCTTCTTACTTCATACTAAAGGTGTTTGCATGGCTTTGTCCATGAGAGGCAGCATCTGTTTATGAACTGGGAGATATATGCACTAGCTATGTTTGTAATCCTTTTACTACATGTAACACACTTCACTGAAAGCTGCAAAAAAGGATAACAGACATGAATATGCAGTATCTAATACACACATGTATGCATAGACAAATCTCCTGTTTTTTCGCCAAGTTCTATATTCTACTTGAAAGTCCACCAGCGAAAAGAACCAAGCTGGTATCAGAAAATTTAAGCTACTTTTAAAATGATTCTCTAAACCTACTTTCATACAAAGTTGTTAGTGGCTCTTGAAACTTTGAGACTACTACTCTTTAGCTACACACCTAGATATATGCATGAAACTGTAAAATATGGTTCTTTACAGCCATTGCAAAATGATAATTTGAGGCAATTAAACCCATCAAATCATGACAATCGAACAGGTGTTTTAGCACCTCACAACTCATGCTCACAGCAGGTTGCCCATACCCGATATATACAGACAGATGACATTGGATATTTTCTACCTTCTAGCTAAATATTTGATTATCAATTGATCAATTTGTAAACCCAAAGAGCTGCAACGAATTGCAGTGCAGAAGAGTGATAGGATTTAGTGATACCTTTGCAAATTTGTGTAGAATCTTAGATCTAGAAAACTTTTTCATCTTGGGAATACAGAGAAAATCATGCGTTTGGCTTTAAAACATTGATTGACAAGTCAAGATAAGAGGCCAAAATAGTGGCAATTATTTCAGACAGCTAGGCAATGTATCTAATACTGTAGTGTATGTGTTCCTCATGTTCAAAATGTCACGCTTCAGATTTATCGATCTAAAGTGTCAAGTTAGTTTTGTTCAATTTTATGAGCTTAACAATTTGTTTGCATTTGGTTGAGCAGCTGTGTATACATAACAGGAAGGACAGAACAACAACAAAAAGAACAAAAGAAATTATCCACCATTTTTGTTTTAGGTGATAAGTTTTTTACATGATATTTTAAGAGCATCTTTTTGCCCAGAATTTCAGTTTCAGTAACCATGGAGTGCTGATTTTGTCATTGTTCTTGTTGTGTCTGTCATATAGAACTATCAGTTTGTTATTATATTAGATGTATCCAGATCTTGGTCGGTTGTACTTGTTAGTTCAATCATGAACTCTTGACGCACTGTAGACCTGATGTGTTAGATGTGTTTACATTACAGCTTAAAAAGAGATAACAAGTTTCTCTCTTTTTCTTCAAACTGTACATGTATACACATAGCCTTGAATACAACACAGAATCTTTGTTTGTGATGGCCATGCTGTTTAGCTCTAGGCTTATATACTTGCATGCACAACAATTTTACACACACATACATATGTCATCTGCATGTGACCCATACCTCTATATGGTTGTAGTACACATGTTAGAGGCAAGCAGTGCACTATAGAGGTGGTGGATAAATACAGTATAGGCCTGTAGGGAATTTATCTTAAAATTTCATAAACTAAATATATGCACTGTTTTCCTTCTTTCGCCATGTTCAATTCAACTTCTCAAGTCTATAACTTCTTCAATGACACATGGCAGATGCTTACACATTGTTTGTAAGTATCGAATGAGGGTGTCAGTTTACCTGTTTAGGTGCCTTGATATATTGTGACCTCGTAAACAGAGTAGCAACAATATCGACCCACATCGAATGTTTTAATGGTACTACACATGTTTTATGTGGTGATCTAAACGATAGTTACTCCAGTCTCGTTTGCGATGTCTCTCTGAAATCGATCTAAAGTGTCAAGTTTAGTTTTTTTCAATTTCATGAGCTTAACATTTTGTTTGTATTTGGTTGAGCAGCTGTGTATACATAACAGGAAGGACAGAACAACAACAAAAAGAACAAAAGAAATTACCCACCTCTTAATCCTTTTAGGTGATCAGTTTTTTACATGATATTTTTGCCCAGAATTTCAGTTTTGTAACCATGGAGTGCTGATTTTGTCATTGTTCTTGAAGTGTCTCTCATATAGAACTATCATTTTGTTATTACAGTAGATGTATCCAGATCTTGGTCGGTTGTTTGTTTGTTACTTCAATCATTAACTCTTGACACACTGTAGACCTGATGTGTTAGATGTGTTTACATTACAGCTTAAAAAGAGATAACAAGTTTCTCTCTGTTACTTCATACTGTACATGTATACATAGCCTTCAATACAACACAGAATCTTTGTTTGCGATGGCCATGCTGTTTAGCTCTAGGCTTTATACTTGCATGCTCAACAACTTTACACAAACATACATATGTCATGTACATGTGACCCATACCACTATATGGTTGTAGTACACATGTTAGAGGCAAGCAGTGCACTATAGAGGTGGTGGATAATATAGGCCTGTAGGGAATTTATCTTAAAATTTCATTAACTATACAGTATATATATACACTCTTTTCCCTTCTTTCCCTATGTTCAATGAACTTCTCACTATAACTTCTTCAATGACACATGAAAGATGCTTACACATTGTTTGTAAGTATCGAATGAGGGTGTCAGTTTACCTGTTTAGGTGCCTTGATATATTGTGACCTCTTAAACAGAGTAGCAACAATATTGCTGGCATCAGATGTTTTAATGGTACTACACATGTTTTACGTGGTGATCTAAACGACAGTTACTCCAGTCTCGTCTGTGATGTCTCTCTGAAATCACCACTACTGACATACGTTTGAAACAAACCAGGTAGCTGCCATGTTAATGTAGTTGATTTCTCATATTATCAGAGGATGAACTGCTATGAAACTGTTAACAGGAGATTTCTTATACTGAAACAGGACTATAACAAACCAGCTAGCTGCCAGGTTAATGTAGTTGATTTCTCATATTATCAGAGGATGAACTGCTGTGACACTGTTACCAGGAGATTTTTTATCTATTTGGGATGCAGCTTTTTATTTAAATTTAAGCACTGGCAGTAACCGAAATGGTTCCTCCGGACTTAACGGACCATACCTGTACCTTGCTGTTACAGGCTGATATTAACTACTGCTTCTATAAAGTAGGGTAATGTATGAATCTCACTGTTCAATGAACTATTTATCAACCAACCATAGAACTAGCAGTTACCATGACAGAGCTGGCTGTGAACCAGGAAGAACGATTTTTATGCGTTTATTAATATATCGGTGAAGTGAAACCCAGTAAAAACCTCATCAGTTCACACGGCGACCAAAACGTGAGCTTACTGCAGGCAACATCAGTATGTATTCTAAGGGTACTGCTTTATGATGTTGTGGGTAGGCTCGTCAGGAGTCCCGCCGTTGTTGAGTCTATCGTCTCGTTTAATCAATCCCTTTAGACGTTGCAATCTGCTTAAATACTGAAACAATCGCATCCGAAATGAAAATACCTCAGATTTGCTTTCTGCATTTTATTTTCAAGGTTGGATATTGTGATGGAGTAAGTTCTCTATTTATTCGAGAGTATTGATTTTCCTACCCCTATAAAGTCAGCTTATACATGCTGGTAATTGTTGTGGTAGTTTGATATCCAGCCCTGGGAATCAATCCGCATTCCACATCGCCCTATAGAGGTACAATTGTGTTGACCTGGAAGTTGAAATACACTCATAGATCTAATACGATCTTTGTATCTTAATTACCTTACAGAAAGTAGGTGCAGTAAACCATGTGGTAGAACTGTGCTTGTAAATATAGTGAATTTGTTTTGTTGCAATATCATGGTATCTAACTAATGTGTGCATTCGACAAATAAGTTTTTGTCAATACTTACACGGAACCAACAATACCCATTCAGGCCTCTGTGTTGTAATTGATTTGGTTTGCATTGTTGATACAAGTCAGAAATGTGGAACTAGAATCTAACATCCTTTTACAACAGATGGAGTTCCTAAAGTGACAGCAAGAGGTCCCTCATTTCAAAAACTATGGGAATTGACACTGCAGCTGCCCCCTGTAGCCTGAAATTATATTGTGTACGTGCAATGATGTCATTTAAATATTTTACCCAAAGTTATTGGAAATACCATTCCACCATCTGTTAGCTTCTTTTTAGTCTGTTCTCATTTATTTAGCTACAGATTCTGAAGAATTATTTTTATCGTGTTTTCTGCCTTTTTTCAAACCACTGGTGTCGTATGGCATTGGTATTACATCCGATGACTTTTAAGCTTGAGGAAGATATCACAGCTTTAAATTTCAGGAGAGCTCAGAATCAGTCAATGTGGCTGGTCTAGGCTATACAGAACTCACCAACACAGACCATTTGGCCAGCTTCTCAGAATCAGTACAAAATGAGGTTTAAACAAGCAACTTTCATCGCCTCAAATTACATGTTTACAATACATTACAAGTTTGTCAAGGACAAATTGGGTTGGATGTCATCCATGTGTGCTCAAAAAATATGTTATTTGTTCATTTATTGGAATTTGTAGGCAATTATGAATAGTGTTGCGCTGATATTACCAATATCGGTTTTGGCCGATATCCGATATTATCATCCCAATATCGGTCCGATACCGATACGATACCGATATTTTTTAACAGACAAAATAAAGGCAAAATCTTACTTTTTAGTCATGCATACATTCACAAATAAATCTTCAAGTAAACAACAAAATATGGTGTTTTGTTTTCCTTTTGTCCTAAGATGAAAAGAATGACTTTTTTCCTGATTTTGAAAAAGAAAATGGTAATTGAAATCCAATCGGAATCTTTTTCACTGCAGCGCTGCACACGATAATAAAATGGACGCAGTAAATGTGAGCCTTAACATCGTAAAGACTTACAAGTAGCTACAGTGTTAACGTATGCTTGCAAAATTGCATCTTAATTAGGTTCGAACTGTCGATCACAATGTAAAAGTTAACATTTATTGAGTTTATACTCAATGTACAACTTATTCACTTGACCGAATAGAGAAAAAAACTGAAAATCAGTAGAGAAATGACCAATTGTGTACGGAAAGTAAGGTGGTACACCTTTCAAATATTACGAAAGATAGAGCAAAACACTTTCGAAAAATTCACGCAAAACTGGCATATCGTACTAAATGCAACTAATGTCATGTAAACAAGGCTCTAGTGCATCCATTTATGATTATACCGTAAGACCAAATCTGTTGTTAAGCCGGGGAAAAAGAAAGTATTTTCTAGAATTTCCAAAAATACGGAAAAAATTATATCCTACCATACTTAAGTGTATAGCAAATAGCCTAACCACCTCGGCGGTTACGGATCTCACGTAACTAAAAAGTTCCCTGGCAACGTGCCAAAAAATGTTAACAAACAGGTGTTACACGGGGGATGAGCTCACAGTTGTGTGGGAAGGTACCTGGGAAAATTCACAGCACATGTACCGTGGTAGTTGAGTATAGGGTTAAACATTGCAGTTGTAAAAATGTACGCATAGTGCACGCTAGTCATTGTTAGGCAGTCTAGAAACAGGGCTTTGCTGAACGTTGTTTGTTTCATAACATCGGAGGTTTTGTAAGGTGCACTTTTTAAAGATTGAAACACAGATTAAATCTTGTTTCATTTTATAACATAATATAGCTACTCTAACTTGTCATTTTAAAATTTTCATCAGTTTCGTGACAATTTAAATAAAAAAGTTGTCAGTATTTTGCATCCACAACTGCGAATTTTTGCATCGCCAGACACGCAAAAAAATGCCAAAATTTTCCCACGAGGGGTTCTACCCCATGACCCCACCAAGGCCCTAAGGCGGGCCCCTGGACACCACGCCTTTATGCTCGCACGCTACGCATGCTCGGCGTGTTCGCTTGGCGAACACAGGCGGGAAATCGGCAGTGTGTTCGCGAAAATTGAACAAGGTTTTCCAACACTGCTGAACTGTGCAGTTATGCATCATGTTCAAGGTTTTCACGGAGGCCTTTGGGAAAATGAATGGTTAGTACAGTGTATGTATGCTGCACTAATGCTGTGTGTAGGCCAAGGTTCAGGAACGAAGGTCATTGGTTATATTCGCGCGCCGTAGACGTGTTTTTAGAGGTTACGGAGGGTCAGGTCTACATGGATATTAATCGAAAATGAATCTGAGTTTAACTGACGCTAAAGAAATGGATCGTCTTGGACAGATTAACAAATCATTGCAAGTATAAAGAAGTAGCTCTGCTGTTAAAAAGAAAAGTTCAATATCGGTTTGCTGTTATCGGCAATTAGGCAAAATTTTACCGATACCGATATGCTGCCGATATTGCAAATATCGGCCGATACCGATATTGAAAACGATTATCGTAGCAACACTAATTATGAATAACATTAGCTAACAGTACACCTGCAGAAGGTGAAACAGACCTTTTATGTAGCCTTGAACAGGAGCATAGTAGACTTAAAAACATATTTTAAATAGTGTACATATCTTAAAATCTGGAATAGCTATAGATTAGCTATCGAAAGATTACGTTTATACAGTCACACTAAAAGCTGTTCTCTTCTCGTTCGCTACTAAGTCATATCACCACTAATATTAATTCTACCTCTTTACAGAGTCATTCTTTAATATCAATAAAGGGAACATTATCCTCTGGTTGAAGTTTAAAAGGAAGTTGTTAGCCTCTGATTGAGGGTACGAACAGGAAGGAACTCTGCTTCCAGATTGTATATTTTTACACACGCAAAGCCATCATAGATCGTTAGCGATGCTTAGATTTGTGTACCTATCTTTGTCAGCCCTGTATGGTATGTCAAGCATACAATTGACCTTATCAATTTGGGATAGTTTATAACAAATTTCTATTGTCTTTACACAAGAGGCTTTATAGTTAGGGTGGCCACCCCAGCAGCTAGTCCTACATCTCCTCCCATGCCCTGCCCCAATGTTACAGCAGTTTCAACGACTTCCTGTTTGCATACATTGCTAGTCTTGGAGCTTCCTGCAATTATAAACATTTAATGTACTAGTGACTTTTTCAAATTTTTCTTCTGAAAATAAGTTAACATTGCAGTAATTGATCCAACAAAGATTAAAAAAAGAAATAAGTTCATTCATTTCCGAAAAAAAAATGTTCTCTCATAGACACTCATCCATTGTTCTCGACAAGAAGATATATATTTTGATAAACTTTTGAAGTTAATTTCTTCATTATTGTAAATTTTAAGTTATAATCTCGACTGTACGTCAAGCTAATTAAAAAGTGTTTGAACTGAAACGCGTATTTGATCTCATTCCGCTCTTACATGTCTCCTCCTATCACATGCACGCCGATTACCTAAATCATAGCAATGGGAACATTCTTTTTGTACTGGGCCTCCTGTGACCATCCTGATTTTTTTGTTGTTACTGGATGCATTCATCCACCTGAATCTGTGCAAAACCTTCTACAGAGAGTTTTTTGGTTCTTTCAAAGTTGAAAGAATTCCTAGGTTCATCTCTCTCGTATCTACAACAAGCACTGCAAAATTGAAAAGAGGAAAAACCTGCTTTAAGCTACTAAAGATGTATTTTCTTCGTCTTTGTGCTTACCTGTCTCATCTCTCTGTCTGTACACTCTGATCCATCTATTGTACCTAACTATACAACAAAGTTTGTATGTAACATTGAATATACACTACCCTCCTCATTTACCCACTTATGGGGTAAAGAGAGACCCATAAGAGGAAAAACCTACTTTTAAACTATAAAAGATGAACTTTCTTCGTCTTTTTGCATCTTGTCTCATCTCTCGGTCTGTACACTCTGTTCCATTTATTGTACCTAACTGTATCACAAAGTTTGTATGTAACATTAAATATACAATGTACCCTCCTCATTTACCCACTTCTGCAGTCACTACCCGGTTCTTCTTCCTTCCTGAATTTACCATTCAGATGTTTGAAGCTATAACATACAAATTTCAACTGTACCTATAATATCCCATTCATACAAATCTCTACCTTTGTTGGTTGTACATTTTGGTGAATTTCCTAAATACATCAGGAAGTTAAAGATATGTATTGACATGATCCTAGCTGTACATTCAGTGATGCAGTCACTCCCTTTAAATTCTTGTGTCCGACCCGTTACCGATCATGATGTTTCTGCGGCGAACAAACTTGCACCTCTTAAATCAATATCGTTCAATTTCCCCTGGCTAAGTTGAAACAATCGTAAACAATCAAGTCCGGAGATGGCCAAGATGCCCTTGAGTGATTTATGTTCTCTACCACAGTCTGTTCCAATCAATTCCCCGGCTGAACGATGCTCTCATCCACCCAATCAAGTTTCTGAACGTACTAGTTACCGTACTGACAAATGCTGCATCGGTACTCTTAACGCCAGCGCCGGGCTGATTTGAGGCAGTTACAAACAACGCAATTATTAACATGTTGTACGATTCGTTAATGATAGAACAGTGACTCATACCTTGGTTCAAGGTCTAGCCCTATTGGCTGTCTGACACGACGACGAGCAAACAGCTGAAGTTTAAGTCCTTTTGTGATCAATGTAATTGTCATAATTCAGTGCTTCTCTCACGATTACATATATTCGTCGATAACATATTTCGACTCAAGGTTTTACCGTTGCAGCACTTACGGAATCGTGTCTGATATTGAAAATGTTATTAAGTGATTCCACCTGATGTCTGCTGCTACTGGAGCGATCTGATATAGACACAAACGGAGGAATATAAACAGTTCTTGGGGAGTAATGGGTGGCCATTAGGTTATTATATTCTTACAACCGCGGGATGGGATGTTAATGTATGATCGGTCTATTCAGGCAATATAGGAATTAGCTTTGAGGTTGTCATACAGGACAATGGGATAATCAATGTACAGGACAAGCTGCAGGTTCAATTAAATGTGACGCAGCTACTCTGTGTGGTAAAGTGAAGGGAAAAATGAGACTTAAAAATAGAAAGTCTTTTTTCCCCCTTTGCAGTCACACTAATATTACATAGGGAAGGGTGATATTAGGCTAAACTTAAAGTGTTTGCCAACTTAAAAAGAGCTCAATTTTGTGGGATTCAAAAGTTTTCCTTTTGTTTGTTCTTTCATTATTTCTTTCTGTCTTTTTTTCGTTATTCGGTAGCCAAAAAGATCTCTTTGAAGGGAATTTAGGATGTGTATATAACTCAGTTTGTTTGAATGTGACATGTGGTAGTTAGATTGTTGGACTATTACGTACTGTACCACTCAAACCAAAAGGAGTCTCTAAGTCAGTACTGTACATAGGGCACACCTTTCACTATCAGGGGCTTGTAGCTCTCTGTCCCATTATTTGTGCCTAATTGCCTCCAGAATGAGGTAATGGTTTGAAACTAAGGTCCTTCCCCATCCTTAACATCAGCTATGATGAATTAATCACTGCTATGCTGAGTTATGTGATATGTATTCAATGTTTCAAGTTCAGAAAAAAAAGAGATAATTGAGATTTGCTATGTTGTTCTTCGGTACTTACCATGTATGATAGTAACACAGTGTTTCAGTGTAATCCCCCCCCCCCCTCAGTGTAGCTAGGGGCTTCCACCAGAGTAGAATATAGATTCACTAATCATCTCGGAAAAGGAAGTTGGATGTTGCACAGTTAAGATCCAATATTGTTTGGTTATCATCAGCTGTGATGAATTAATCACTGCTGTGCAGAGTAACTGTATGTGAAATGAATGCAGTCATTCAATTTAAAAAAAAACATGCATGCATACACTGACAGTTTGTCAAAAGTTCATTTTCCATTATCATGCTGCAGTAGGTCAGTTATTCAGAGGTGAACCATTAGGTTAACCAGCTGTCCTTGATTTTATGATCGTTATGTGGGGTAAGTAACAGTTAGAACAGCACACAGAGACTACATTTCAGTCAGGATTTTTAACAAGTAGGACATCGTTACCTTTATATATAATTGATTGTTTTCTGCGATTTCTCTCTTTCGCCTCCAGGGTTTTCCGAGACGGGTCAAGACAGCGATAAAACGAACCAAAAGCACGGGGAAGTTTGACAAACAAGAAAAGATCCGTGTCCGGAACGAGACCATTGAAGGGTAAGTCTTTTTTGAACTTTCTTAAAAATATGTTTAAATTAAGGAAAAAAGCAAGTGCAACTACTGTTAAATTCTGGCACCAAACACTCTCCTCTTATTTAGTTTGTTCTGTTCAGGATTTCATTAATACTCATTGCTTCAGGGTTATATATAATGATAATTGCTTAAGAAATCCTTTAACCTTTTAAAAGCCAGTGATAATTTGGGGCTTCTGCCTACTGGCTACGAAATTCAGGTGTTTGTGTTGTTTGTTTGGGAAGAATTTAGTTTTAGCTTATAGATAATTGTGGTTCCTGTGCCAACCATCAGCTATAAACTAAACTTCCCAGCTACATTGGGTGTTAGAGTCAAAAAGAGAGGTACCCAGCTACTTTGGGAGGTAGAGCCAGAAGGAGAGGTTCATTTTGCAACTAGTTAAGTGACTTAGATGCAAAATGGTGGTATCATTTGATGATTTTTCATATTAATGCATTGCATTGGAAGCTGTTTCTAATACAAACCATTACCCTACTTCTTTATATTTGGATTAGTAGTAGATTGGGATCAGGGAGAAACTGGGGGGGGGGGGCAAGGGGAAAATGGGGAGTAATTGCCCCATCATCCCCCCCCCGCAGGGCTGCAACTGAACATCAAATACAACGACCTGGAATAGCTTTCCAAGAGACCCACCCAATGCAGCGTTTAACTATTGCTACCTGTGAGGTTTGAGTGCTGGGCCATGAATTATACTGAATCATCAAACAATTAACCCTTTCAGAACAGTACTTACTTGATGCAATATGTTTAAGTACCATCAGACTCATTATTACAGATTGTTTGTGGAATTTGTAACACAACCACAGTTATTCCTGCTGTGGTTTATTTTCTCCACCTACCTCTGTTTTACCCATCTAGACAGCTCCATTATTATTTTAAAGTTAATGTTGAGGTCAAGTCGCATACAGCTGTGGTATTTTGTTTGCACATCAGTCTCCCCAATCAATCAGTGGGAAACCTTCCTTCCTATCTGTAACCTTGAAGAATGGTCCATGTATCCACTGATGCTAAAAAGATGGACATATTCTATTTGTTCACTCGATCAAAGCTGAGTAGGTTGGATAATACAGACTTTACCAGCCTTATGGTATTTAAAAGTTGGTGTATAGTTTTGTATAAAGGTTTTCATGAATATTAATGCTTCTCAGCAGCTTGGCTACACACACACACTGCTATACTAAATCATTACCAGTTGTAATAAAGATAGGACTAGAGTCAGTGAATAGCAAATTTCCTGTTTCGGTTATTGTTGCTTTTCTCTTCAATTAATTCTTTTTCATGACTGAAGTGGATTTTGAACAAAGTTAACATCAAAGTAGAATGGGCATAGTTAACTTTCAAGTAGTTCTCCAGTCATTGAAGATTATATTTGGATGTATCCAGGAATGCTGTAAATGACAACCAAACATGTTCTATTGAGACTCTGTATTCAAAGTAGAATAGGCATATATAGTTAACTTTCAAGTAGTTCTCCAGTCATTGAAGATTATATTTGGATGTATCCAGGAATGCTGTAAATGACAACCAAACATGTTCTATAGAGACTCTGTATTTCCTTGATGGTAAAGTGAGTATTAATATTTATTGAGGATTTATATATAGCGCAGACATATCCACCGATAACGGTGCTCAAGGCGCATCACAATATTACCCTGGTCAACAATAACCTGTCAAACATAGAGACAATCCCTCCACTTGGCAGCAGCTAAACAACCCCCAGCTGACAGTTTTATCTCACAGGTCCCCATTGATCCACCTGAGTGAAGAGAGGCAATGGAGATAAAGTGCCTTGCCGAAGGACACAGCGCAATGATCTGGCCAGGACTTGAACCTGCAATACTTAGAATCACAAGTCCACTGCCTTAACCACAATGCTCACTGTGGATTTGATATATTTAAAAGCATAGTTGCCATCATTTAAGCTCTCATGTATTAAGGCCTACCTTCAGTAACTCCCATATGATGATCGCATTCACTATATATGTAGATTTACATTTGAGCACTTCCATTTTAGTGTTTGTTCTCATCTAGGGAAAAAATTTTTTAAGTGTTCAAATTATGGCTAGCTGTCGTCTCGAAGACTTTGTGTCTCTTAAACTACAGCTGTGAATCCTTTGCACAAAAACGTACTGTACATATTTACATCTTGTATGGCAGATTTGACCAAACTTTTTGCATATCATTTTGTGATGGTACAGGATTAATTATTCCCTGTCAACTAGATGGATTGATTTCATTCCTCTGTTATCTATCCCTGTGTTTACAGGCGCACATTGGTCTCCCTAGCTTACAATAGTTGGCAACATGATATGAGAGATGAAACAGGGTTCAGGTCAATTACTTTGCAGTTTGTACACACATGACATACATATATATATATATATATATATATATATATATTTATATATGTATAGATAGATGGTCCATGTATGTACGTACTACGAAGGTATATATATATATATATATATATATATATATATATATATATGCCCGTGGTTCGAATCCCGGTGGAGGCTGAAAGTTTTTTCACTGTTCTTGATTTTCCAACTCATTACGATTTTCATTTATATATATATATACATATACATAAACAGTATGTATATATATGTAAATGTATAGTATGTGAGATGCCTAGTAGGATTTCATAGGTTTAGCTAGATGCAAAATGGTTTGAATATATATATTGCTTAGCTACTAACTAATTGCAATTCCTTCTTGCATTTCCCTTCCAACTCTAAAAGCATATAGAGTAGTATAAGATACATGGAATATGAATTTGTGCAGGCATGATATTGTGTTCCAAAATTTTTGAGGTAGCTCAAATTGTTAACCTACTGTAGGCATAATGTGGTTGCCGATGGTGACTTATTGATTTCCACTATGAGGGAAAAAATAAGCCAAGGATACATTCTGCTCATAATCAATAAAATTCAAGCATCCGTTCAGACTTTACAATTACTGTACAATCCGGAATTTTTGAGGCCTTAATGTACAAACTTTTTAGTGAGCTTGTGATGTGGGATATAAATGATAGGCATTTGCAATATCCTGGCATCGTAAGTTATGCGTAATAGTACAAAGAATCTTCTTGGAGACTTTCAGCTTTTCTTTGCTGGTAGTACATTATGATGCGTAAGTTTACTACCCTGTAGAGGTACACTGTTTACAACACCCTACTTCATGTATTTAGCACAATTGTGAAATTTGTGACAATTTTGGTGGTAGCATACTCATCGAATAGCACAACTTTAGAGACAAGTGAAAAAAGACAAAAGGGGGTCTACTTGGCTAAAACAGGTACAGTATACTCTGGTATTTCCAAATATAACATGGCTTGATCAAAGTGGTCAATACAACATTTCACCACAAAACAAAATCATGACAAACAAAACAAACAAACAAAACAAAAGACAAACAAAACAAAATCTATGACCAAAACTACAAAGTTCAGATAAAAATTCACGTTAGATTTAGGTGCAAACATTCTTTAGGCAATTGCATCTAAACACAATATTACCAGCTTTGCATTTTCTCTTTCCAAATTCAGCATCATGTACAGTACAGTAGGTCTTAAATTCTGATATCCTTTTGGTAATTTTAGCAAGCTATAAATCCTGGTCAACAGAGGTCGACACAGTTGAATGGTCAATCACTTTAACCCACACTTACTAACAAAACCCCCAATTATTTGGGTCATCCATAGAGTCAGTTTGCCTGTATGCTTTTAGGCTAATAGGTTGGTAAGTACCTCCCTTCAAGTACAAATTATAGATACAACAGCAACAACCGACTTTGAAACACTAGAGGTTAGGTATTGCCGTTCAAGACAAGAAAAACAATTATCACTGAAGCACTATTTACATTTCAGTATAGATGTGAAGAGGGTATCTGAGATCTTTGTCCCTTATGTCAACCTTTCCATTTTATTTTCCTTTTCGGAATGAATAATTTGTCTTCCCAACTTGACCTTTTTTGTTGTTTGAGTTCTTTGAACCTAAATTCTGAACTGGAGCCTGTATATGAATGGTGAATCTGGTATTCTCTGACGTACTTGTACGCACTAGTGCCAATCTATCCCACCACCTACAGTACTTTGTTATGCAGAATTTAATAAGTTTCCCAGTATACAGGAGACAGAACTTAACCACAGACAAACATGTACAGTCAGTTTGGTTTTTGTATACCATGGAGGATTAACCAATGAGTCACACAGTGATCTCAGAGACTGAGTGGGATGATAGCTAGGTACATATCGAGTGACTGGCTTTGTGGACTCAATATATATTCATCAGTTAGCTAATAGGTTGTCTTGAGGTTCGCATAAGTACCGTATTTAGTCAGCGTTGCATCTTTATAGTCTCTCAGGGACACATATACATATATGTAAATCATCTAAGTTTGTAGCTACTGTACTGCATTTATTGGGCAGGTTAAAGGCCAATATATATATATGTAGTCAGAGTCAATTTACAATCAGATGATCAGAATATTGTGACAGCTTCACTGATCTATCTTCATGTATGGTGATGTTGCTGCCATGGCCATGTGGATTAAATGGTTTTAAAAATTTGTAGGATGAGTTTGGAGTTTATTTAATTTGTGTTTTCTTCATTGGATCAGTCTTCTGGACTTGTGTGTGTGTGGAACATATTTATAATTTTCTGATGAGGGAACTCTTGGTATTTGACTTTCTTTGATTTGTATTGAGCAATGTTAACTTGACATCATTTGACATCGTGTTTGTGTTCATATCTGGATGACTTTAACTTACTGTATTTGTTACAGGATCCACCCCAGTCAAGTATGTGTTGTCAGGACTCAGGAGTGATAAACCAAGGAATTAATGGAATAATAGTACTCATAAACAAAGGGGTATTATACTGTGTATCTATAGGAAGAAACCATGGATCATGCTTTATCTGTGTTATGTGCAGAGATATCTTATCTTGCATAGATAACATCTGTGATTTGATCGGAATTTCAAATTCGCCTCTCAGAAGTGAGAAGAACTGACGTTTCCCCCATTTGTTACTTAGTTCTCCCTTGCATGTACAGTACATGTCTGAAAGCATACTGATCTAAATTCTATCTAAATTAACCAATAGTTTTTGAGAGAGTTTGTGAATTATTATCTATAATAATAACTATATAATAATTACTATAATTATATAATTATTGTTGGGGTACTTGTTGCTCCATGCAGAGAGAGGTGTGAGCCACATACAGACATACCATAGAATCTACTCAGTACTCTATGTACAGTACAGTACATGCAGTATAGCATACACATCAAGCAGGTTATAAACTACAGTGCTGTTGAACACTTGTTGTACAAAGCACCACTTAGAGCTGCTTTCCAGTGGCTAACTGTTCAACCAACTATCTGTTTTTCATGCAATATTGACAGCGAATGGAATGCTGGTAATTTGCTACAATGAGAGCGCAAAAATACAGGTAGGTTTTCTGTTGTGCAAATATTGAAGAAAAGAGATAAAAACAAAATTAATATATGGCTGAATGGAGTTACTAATAATACAATTTTTTGTATTTTGTTGAACCTGTAAAGCCATTAAATTGTCAAAGTATTTATTTTGCAATATATATATGCCAGTAACTTATTTGTGTGTGGGGTTATAGAACTTAATGGAATTTTACATAACTTTTGTATAGGAATACAGTACACGCAGGCTCAGGGGTTGCTACATGTATAGTAATGTATTGCTGTAACCATCTTACATATATATATTACGGTACCTAATCCTTTATATTTATTTTCCCTGTCAGCAGTCGAAAATAATGTCGTTGGTGATTACTCGGCTAGTAACACGAGAGCTACGACTACATTTAAATTTCCTGTTTGTTTTCGATTTGCCACTTTTTGTTGTAAACCACTTTTAACTTAGGTGACCAAAATGTATTGACTGTGTTCAGTTGAAATTGAACAGTTAAATGTCAAATATATCTATATACATCCAGTGTTACCATGTATACTGTACTAGCTGTTATAACGTACTTAATGCACGAGCATGCCTGGAAGCTATTTACTTTAATTTACAAATTGCACCGAGTAAGTATATTCTTTTAGCTAGTTAATCAACAAGTTTCAGTAGACAACAGGTTTTGCTCTGCAAGTTTATAATGTCTGTGGGAGTGGTGGCCGTTAATGACTACATACTGAAGCTAGCCAACTTAACAATATTAACAACTTGAAGTCAGTGTTTAAATTTGTCTGTGCCATTCCCTATCATATCGTTTCTCGCTAATGAGTTCTCCATCGACTACATGGACATGGGTCAACCTATTTTGCAAACTTTCTAGTCCAAATTCGATAATGATGTATCTTGAGTAAATGGAATATACACATGGCATTTCTTCTGAAAAGTGTTATGTTTATGGTATGGCCTATAAATGGAAACCTCCATTAGAAGGTCCTTAACAGCAAAGTTAATCGCTAAACCAGGTATCTGTCTTGTGAGTTAGAATAAAATGTTGATAATTTAGCCTCCTTTAGGTCATCCTAATTAATAAACAACATGATCATTATTGCCACTCCTTGGTAATTAAGCTTCTTACTAATTCATTTCTACAGTTGTTGTAAAATCAAAGTTCAACCGCATCACCAAATCACAGCATTGACAGGCTAAATGAGAATAAAGTAACCATGGTAGCCCAGCTCATTTGAGGACTTTTATTTGGTAATATTAGGATAAAAGAAGTTACCAAGTTTGTAACCTGTGCATATAATTGATTTATATGTGTATATGGCCTAGTCCATCTGTGTTCAGCAGGTCTAGGGTAAATGTTTCAGCAAGCATTGTGACTCACAGAAGTACCGTACAGTGAAGGAAATACGATTGCCATGTGAACGGCATAAATTTAAAAAAAAAAAAAATTCTCAAATCAGATTTTTAAATCCTTAAAAGACAAATTGTTTTTTATGAAAAGATCAACACCTTATAGACACAGCATGTCAAGAAGAATAGCTGTAGCACCTTATAGACACCTGTAGCCTTTCAAGAAGAATAGCTGTAACAGCTTATAGGCACAGCATGTCAATAAGAATAGCTGTAACACCTTATAGACACAGCATGTCAAGAAGAATAGCTGTAACACATTATACATACAGCATGTCAAGAAGAATAGCTGCAGCAGCTGCAGTATTCTCTGCAGCAAAGCTGAATCTATATCAAACAATAACATAAACTATCCTGACAGACCAGCAGTAGATACCTAACAACTCAAATCCCTATGCAGCCCGACTGCAGGATGTGGTATACCCCTGCCCCTCAGTGTCCTACTTTTGATATGTACTGAACCTGAGACCGTTATTTCATAACAAACATACCGTACTGTGTTCTAGGCTGCCATAATTGTTTTGAATGCTATTAAGGGACAGAACTAGTCCTCATTGTCTTAGAAAGAACTGGTTTTATGTCTACGTATATCAATATCATCATCTCGGGCTTCATTGCTGGCAATCAGAAAGAAAAGAAGGGGGAAAACAACAGAAGAACATGATTCTGCCTAGAGTGAATCTAGAGAGAATAGTGCAGTAGTATAGTCTGCAATTTGAGAATAAATGACACATAGCCGGATGGTTTAAACTGCGCCTCAGCACATGTATGTTCTTAATTCAGACCAGAGTGGCTCAGAGCCGTGCCCTTAATTAACTTTGTGCCGGCGCTAACGAAGTAACGAGATCAGTTAGTCATGTTTGGCAGATTTTTCCGAGTGTTTTTGGGTGTCTATTTGCAGGCGGATACGTCAGTTATCTGTAACCCAAAACAGACTTGAAATTAAGCAGACAACTTGACAAACTTTCACCAATATGACGTTTAGATGTGAAAGGGCTGAAAACACGTCAGTGAATGTGTAACATATATATCAATGCATTATCAGTCTGGCTGTGAGAGAAAAATTATGTCGAAGACAAATTTTTTGCGGATGTAACGGATGTCACAGTGAAGAAAATTAATAATTGGAAAAGAGAGAAAATGATGTACATGTGAAGGAAAAAAGTGTAATGAATAACACAGACTTACTTACCTCATACATATTCATTAGACAAGTCTTTAAACAGGGGTTGTGGTCATCATACATCCAGCCCTGACTCCTCCTTCCTCTTTTGACCATTGATGTGAAGATCTTTTATTTATTTACGTTTAATTGGTACGAGACACGATCCAAACATTATTAATCGCAAAATGTGTGTCACTGATACTGTATATGCATACTGTATGTTTGAGAGCTGTATTAATTTGTGTTAATGATAAGTGTTAATTTGTAAAATCTGAACATCAGTGTCATAATATTAAACCTATATATAGCCTGCATAAAATTTATAGTATTTACAGACCTGGTGATTGTCAAGTTGCAATTAGTTATAGTGTATGTTATACTAAATTAATATTGCAGATATGTTAATTGTCTGCCAACTGTTTGGCAGGCCACTGTCAACTTGTCAAGGATCCTCTCTGAGGACTGAGCCAGGATTGGCCAGACTTAGCTGACCCTCAAGCTGACCCTCAGAATCGTTCAGAATGCATGAAAGCTAGCTTGGACTTCAGATTTGATATATAAAAAAATTATGGAATCTCTGTCGGCATGCTCTTAAAAGTGTAGATCTGTAGATTTGCAAATTCTGGAAATATCCTGCAGCCCACAGAAATTTTTGTGACCCACTTTAGGGTCGCCCGACATAGTTTGCGGACTGTTGCATTGTATCAGTACCTGTGTACTAATCAAGACAGCTAATTAGCTGACCAAAGCAGTTTTATGTTAAGCATACTGTAGATGTAGGAATAGTAAGTACTCAACAACAAAGCTGTACAAACAGATACAGCTTGAACCACGTAATAAATGTTTCCATTCGATTCCCAAAAAATGTATTTATTTGTCGGATACATTTAACCATATTTAAAGGGATAATCAGAAAATGTTTTAAAAACTCCCAAATATTAAAATACTACCTTTTTCGTTATTATGTGAAATGAAAGGTGCGACAATGTTGGAAATTTTATCAAACTGACTATTTTAGCAAACAGAATAGTATATTTAAATTGCTTTGTGAAACTTGATGTGTAAAGAATCTGTATAATACCCATGTATAGTATACCTTTCATAGTGACAGTGCATTTATAGCTCTCTCCCTAATAGTCCCTTGATACTGTTTAACTTGAAATGAAGGAAACTTTCATTTGAAGGAAGGAAATTAAAGTCTACACATATTGAAAGCTTGTTTGATATAATTATTCAAAAGAAAGAAAAGCACCATTGATCATTTTCAACAGAAAGAGAGCCCTTGTTCCCATAGAATAGGAAATCTCATTTCATAAGCAAAGACAGTCCCAAATATTTTGATTGGAAAGAATTTCAGTTTCAATTTGAGGAAAAATTTGTAGTGAGTCATAGTGCTGCATATTCTGTTCTCAGTAGTCAAGTGTGTGCAATGTATACCTTGTCATGATATAGATTTGTGAAAAGATTTTTACTGAGATTTTCCATGAATTATGGTTGCCAGGGGCAATGTAAGCTGCTGGTTCCAGGTTTGTTCCTTATATGAATGGGTGGTGAAGGTATGCACAGCTGATGCTATTGTTAAACTTTGGCATGCAGTTTTTGTGAATGAATGGTGGTCCTTTCTGTATATAGTATTGTCTATAGTGATGATCATATACACCGAATATGTATTTGTTGTCTGACTGGAAAATATGGAGAGATATATGATCATCATCCTTCAGGAGTGATAAAATCTATACATTCCTTCTTTTGTTTTGGTTTCGATTATTTCATATGGGGGGAACAGCCAATTTGTTTGTACACTGCAGGATTTTTGGAGGTTCTGAAATGGCATAGGGATGTCAGATCATGTAACGGTAAAGATTTAGAGCAGGCTGTTGAAATAAGTTTAATAGTCATTGGGCAACAGAGACAGGGATCCCCCTCCCCATTCCCCCTTCTCTCTCCCCAAATTTATGAAAAGCCCCAAAGTATCCCTTTCTCACATAACAAGTGCCCATTCTTGGCAAACAGTAACTTTTTTTTTTCAATTTCTATGATTAGAAAGTGACGAAGGTCTCATTAAAGCAAAGCTAGTTGACAGCTGGCCGTTGGTGGGCCAGCTTTTATTTTTCTTTATTTTTTGGTTATTTGATAGACATATTTTTTGTCTTCTTCACATGAATGGATTACAACATACCTTATAAGATGTACATCGTTTCTGGGCCGGCTGGTGAATATTTCAGTCAGATTTTGTATGAATAGAAGATTCCATCAGCACTGTATCTTGAGTGATCCTGCTTGGAAAGTCAATTTTAATTGCAGTAGTGTTTGCTGTTGAAGTACAGCTGCCTACTCCTCTAACATGATAAGATTCTCCTCTGTTGCCTCAAGCACCTGTCTCCACACATCTTACGCACTCTGGAACTGTGGCGTACAGTATAGAGTGTACTTTGTCTGATGAAGTATTGTCGCTTAGAGATATTGAAGCTGCTACGAATACCTACTCTACACTTCAGTATGTATCAACAAAAGAAAAAGCCTTAAGAAGCAGAAAGTAACTAAGTAAGTGTGTAAAAGTAAGTTGGCCTGACGTTTCGATCCTAGCAGGATCTTCTTCAGAGGCTAAATGAAAACATTGATCAGAATCATCAGATTACGTACATGTGTCCATTAATTGAACTTTCTCTTTCTTATTCTCATTCTTAATGGCTTTTCTTTTCCTTTCTTTTTTTTTGTGTTTTGTTTAGGAGACAGAAAACCATGTCCGGCCAACTCAAACCAGCCAGATCCCACGAGTCTTTGGTCTTGGATCCCGGATCATCTCAGGATCTCATCAATCTGGCCGGGAGCGACTTTGAGATCCGGCCCCTTCACAGTAGCATCCTTGGCCAGGACCACTGCTTCCAGATTACCACTGCAGTCGGTAGCAAGTACTATTCATGTAGATCTGATACTGAGAGAGATAAATGGATTGAAAGGTAATTGCGGACATATTTAGCAATATTGACAGTGTATATATATGAGAAGTGATCGATATATATGCAATAACATTGACAAAACCTGTGATGATTTATGTTGAAGCTGTTCAAAAATATGGATTTATAAAATTTGTTGGTTCTCACAAGTTCAGTTTTTCGATGCCATTTCCCAACCCCCTGTTCCCCCTCCCCCAGGTGCGTAGTGAGGAATTTGCCAAGGGAGGGTGGAAACTGAAGGCAAACTATCAGAGCCATAGATAGGGCATTGCAAACTATCTAAGCGTAGCGCCACCATGAGTTGGCGCAAAGCGTACATGAAAATTTTGGCCGAAAATGCCTCCCAGATTGTTGGAAATGGCACTTCCCAGGCCTTGTGAGTTGCCATCTTAGCATTTTCCCTTGAAATTACTAGCGATATCATAAAAACATACAAAAAAAATATGCTCAAGGGGGAGCAGCTGCCCCCTGTGCCCCCCCCCTTGGCTACGCGCCTGCCCTCCCCTCAGTTCTTCCTGAGGATTTGTCAGGATGGAAATTTAATCAATGAATGTTTTCACTTTTTCTTTTCCTTGATAGTATACTGAGTGCAATTTATCCAGACAAGGATGACAGAAGAAGACTAGACAGCTCGTTAAAAGTCTGGGTGGTGGAGGGAAAGAACTTACCGGGTAAAAAGAGGTGAGTGCAGGCCTACAGCATCAGGACATGCAGATTGTACTTGATGGAGCAGCTCCTTAAGAGATGGATGTATCTATGTATAATACAGGTTGCATGCATGTGTAGAATATGCTGTACAAGGAGACTGTTGTCATGGCGATGGATGTCTGCCAATCTTTTAGGAAGGAAATTAAAGGACCCAAAACCATTACTGAAGCAGGATTTTTTTTTTTAAACATACTGGACAGCTCATATTTCTGTTTTATTTGATTGGTTGAAAGCAAAATGTTGGAATTTAAGTATTAAATGATAACTTTTGCTTCTAGTTGATCAAGCCAAGACACCAGAAATTATATATTTTTTTCACTCAAGGATAGCTTTTCCAGGGTTAATAACAATTCCTTTCCTTCCCCGTAGGTATTTACAGATTTGTTGTGCAGATACTGTATTACATAGATTTAATAGCATCCCATCCAACTCGATACTTATTTCCTGATCACTTCAATGCCAAAGTTGACATAAATTTATATAATAAAGCTCTTCAGGTTAGATTTAATCATCAGCCCAGAGTTTAACCTAGCAGCGTGCCAACAATATAACACATCTGTATTTCTGTGCTATGATGAATATTGAGTGAACAGAACATTACAGTCAGTACCAGGTTATGGTTATCTAGCATAGTCTCTCTCTCTCACTGTACCAGCAAATTACACCTCAGTGTTTTAATAAGGTTTCATGATTCATTGCCCTTTACTACCACAAAAGTTTTGTTGTTGCAGACTGTAGGTTTGGAAGAAGATCTTCCTCACAGACAGGAAACCACACAATCAGCATAGCCCTCCTACTACTACTGGTGTTGCCGCCGGAACCAGTTTAATCAACTCTTTTCCAATTTTGTGAACAATAGGTTTTCTGCCAGCTAGGATTGGATATCCCATAATATCACTTACAGACGTTTCTTAGTTTTATCTGGTATGGTGTCTCTGAAAATGACTCTCTGTAGCTATAATGCAATTGGTCAATCTCTCAGGGCTGTTCTCAAATCACGCATTCAACATGTTTTAAGAGGGAAAAAAAACGTATTCGCAAGGAGAAAAGTGCAGACAGCTGATAGGCCATTTGGAAGTGATTCACGTCAAATTGTGATGCTAACGTCGCATGACATTTTGCAGGAAGTTTATGTCGGGCGGATTTGTGGTTTGCATTAGCAAACACAGAATAACATGTTGGTGAGGTTGGTCTAGCATTTTTCATGACCAGACTAACAGTCATCAGTTTACCTTTTAATTTCCAGTCAAATCTGATAATGTACCTGCCAAAAGACTAATTGACGCAAAAACCAGAGTTATAAATCAGCAAGAAAAATGACACAATTGGGACAAAAAGAGATTTCTACAAAAACAAAAAAGAAGTGTGTGACAAGTGTTGCGGCTGGATGTTCTAGAAAATTGTTTGAATGCAGACCTATAGTGGCCCCTATAATTCTCATACTTTAGGCTCTCCTGTTTTCATATGTTGCTGTTGTTTTCATATCTTTTTACTTTCATATCTTGTCGTAACCTAGCAAACTCAGCAAAAGGTTTCAATGACGTACTGTAACACGTACCTCTCTGATTTTATGAGACGTAAATGTACTGTTACATATTTCTACTCTATAAATTACGCTGTCAGTTAATAATAAAAATTTATTGACTCACACTGACCAAGTCAGTCTATGGTTGATAAAAAAATAAGAAAAAAAACCGGGAGCTCCTCTTCCTCTCTACTACACATGTTGAATCACAGTATACAGTACCATCTGAGCAGCTGAATCTGTACAGTCAGAACATTTAGCAGTCTCTTGAGATGACTCACAATGTGGTGTCAGCCTAACGGTGATATCAATCCCAAGGAATCATTTCTCTTGCCAGTTGGAGAGGATATTTATTGAGTCCAATGGTATGCTGCTGTATGCATTCCAGAGATGCTTTTAGCTTTAACCTACTCTGTTGCTAAGGTCTAATTGCCTAGGCTATTAGTGCATATGGCTTTTATACACAGAGTCTGTGTGTCTTTTTACTGCTTTTTTGTGCACGCTACATGCTGCGGTTGAACTCGATATATGTCTTAAGTGAAATTATCCTAAAACAGTCTTTAATATTGCTCATCTTTCTTGCACGGACAAACGTTAGCTAAGAATACTAAATTCTACACTAAATCCGACCTTGTTATGAGATTTTGACAAATTCAAGTCAAATTCAAATTGGAATGACATATTTAAGATCTGATAGCAAAACTCTTGAGAGATATATTAAAAAAAAGTGCTAATGAAGGAACAAGCTTGAACAGAATTTTCAAAATCATGTATTTCAGGAAATTAATGGATGCTTTCACATTAAATGCAATGTTTGGCTTTCTTGTACACTTCAGATCTCGATTTATGTGGATTGCTGGAGAATCCTGAAAAAAATAAAAAAACGAAAATGTTTGCAAATTGAAAATGCACCTTATGGTGAATCGATCTGGAAGTTTAATCATATCCTTAGTTGATTGCCATTACACCATTACCCAACCTGGCTATCTGACAAGACTTTTTTGATGTGCAAACTCCATGCATGGACACTCAAATACATTACCAGATAGATGCAATGAACTTTCCTTTCTTGCGATTCGTACTGAAAAAAAAATAAATGGAAAAGTCATTAACGTCACATGTTAATGAGTTTTCTCGATCCAGGTTCTTCGAAAGTACAAAAGGTTGTGGTTTAATATATACTTGAGGAGGCACGACCTTAGCTGAATCCGTGTAAAATGGTTGTTTATGCAACTACTTCCTGCTCGATATTAAGAACACAAACATTCATGCAAAGACAATCGGCAAAAATTGTCCCTCGTGGAAAGGTTGATCCAAAATTCATTCTGGTCTTCTACAAGGGCATTGCAGAGAAATTGTTTGTTTTTTGATTGGTAGAGAAAGTGTTTATAGTCTTGCCTTTTATAAATAGTATTGTGGATTCTAATCTTGTTTATCTGGGTTTGATAGGTTTGTAAGTGCATTGACACACAGATTGGGAGACATATTGTTTCATTTTGGAAGCAAAAAGTTCCTCTTAAGGGTGAGCTTGTCGTTATAAACTGGTTTGGTTTCAAGATAAATAGACTGGGTTGGTGATGCTTTATATAATTGCAAATAGGGGCTAAGATCAATGAGATTTGTTAGCATTGGAAGAGAATCCTTCCAGTAGTTTGGGATATTTTTATTCAAGTTACTGTCCTTTCAATACCCCAGGAGCATTCACGGTTCACCTATCCAGGTATAATTGCCAAGTACCGATCTACTTCTGGAATTCACGTCCTTAACTGTCACATGCATTGGTGCTCATCTGGGCAGGCAGGCAGGTAAAATTGGTACTTTGGTTGTACCGTGTAAAATGTGGATTATCTGGACTTCTGTTAATACCCAAATCTGTACGTCAACCATAACCACACATTGGAGTACAACTTTACAGTGTCAAAAACACACAAATACAATAACCTTAATTGTTAAATATCTTACATGAAATCGCAAATTATTTCATAGCATAAGAAACTGCATTGGCTGGACAATTGTGAAGTATGCAGACAGCCTTCGGTCCTGAAGTGTCCTGGTAATTCAGAGGTTACTGTATACTCTAATGGGGGTGAATTTGAGGGCAGGGGAGGTGAATTTGAGGGTGGGAAGGTAAATTTGAGGAAGGGGAGGGGATAATCCTGGTGGCACTGAAAAAAAATTCTTCTACAGTAGTCAAAAAGTGATTTTCTTCAAATCATTTCATTATTACAGCAACAATCTTTTTAGTAGGGTTGGTTCATCTTGGTTAGACTCCGTTTAGTTTATAATTTCCTTCCGTTCTACATTTTGTGACAATTCAGTAATTACCTGTAACAACATTAGAAGCTGCATGTGGCTATCATCTACTATTTCCACACACCGTTCTCAGCAACACACGTACAACAACACTGCACTAACTGTGCGGGTAGACTAAATTCTGACGGACACATTTTACAAAGATGAAGAGAACTATAGGAAAGACAGATGACTTTATCAAGTACAGAGTACACAGGATGATGGATCTGCAATTAAACAGCTGGTTAATCATCCAATCATCATATTTGTTTTGTCTTAAAGCATGCAGGTTGTGTTTGGAACATACTCTCCCCTAACATGCATGGGGTTACCTACAGTAGGAAGTTGCTGTATTGTTGCCCTATCCTATATATGCATGTTTAAACAGTACAAAATTTAATTTGTAGGTGTGTGATTGGTGTGTCATTAGCAACCAAGTCTCAAGATAAAAGAGTGTTTATACCTTCAGGTGGTTATAGGTGAATTGGAAGCTGATTGTCACATGGTTTGATTAGAAACACTGATCTAATATATCTAAAATAAAACAGTGTTGAATTTGATGCATCTGTCAGAGTCATACCCAGTTTCAGGAATCTTCAAATCTTAAAAAAAATTATGGTTAACACAGATGGAATTTTAAGGTTCCCGGTGGGCTCTGCGATGAGGTGAACAACTTATAAGATGAGTGGCAACAGTTGGTTGTCCAACAAGTGATATTCTCAAGGATGTAGATCAGGTTGTCAGAAGACGAAATTTTTTCATCTTTAAAATACCATTATTAAAAACTCTATATAGCCCTGCATATTTGTCACTTGAATATGGTGTAAAACATACAGTACAGTACCTCCTGGAACAAAAATTTCGAGGGATCCTTATTTCCTCTTCAACATGAAACAATGGAGGATGCACAATGTCTTTATATGTCCCTTCATGAAATCATTTCCTTTAACACTGTACACAGCACGTAGGCAGACGGATGCAGTTTTAATGTGCCGTGATAGGTAACACAATGCAAGAGAAAGTAAAAGCCCTCTGAGAGTGTGAAAGGAAAAATTAAATATGATACAGAACATAACAGCGTGGATTGGACACCATTGTTGGTCGGGGGGGAATTGTCGTTACTGAAACCACAATGTGTTTAATCCGTAACAGTTTAATAATTTCATGCACTTGTTGAACATCCTCTTCCTGGTAGGATATTTCCTAAATGATCTTAGAAGTAAAAGTAAAAAGAAATTTTGAATCATAACCGAAAAGCTGATTTCCCCTCCCCCCCCCGCTTCAATGGTCATTTGGTATTTGGCCGCAAAGTTTAGCATGCTAAGTTTTTAAGAAGTACTTTCGTGATGGTTCTGCATCTCCAAGGTTACTTCCAGAAATTGAGGATTGTTTCGGAAGACAGACAAATGTTTTTGTGAGGTAAAATACTTTGAGGGTGGTTGTGAATTCATATTGAAGTTGGAGCATCAGTAACCATTTTTATATTTCTAGCATATTTAGGGTCAAACCAATAACCTGTAAAGGTGGTCTGTGAGTCGTCTCTGACTCAGGTATTTTGTTGGTACGGCCGAAAGCATCCTTGTAAAGCTCTTTAATCTATCAGAGAGTGTTTAATATTAATTATCTGTGAACAAGTCCTCCACCATTATGCAAGAGCAAGAAGGTTGACCTGTCATTGTTTAAAACTCCCAAAATGCATCACTAATACGTAGTAGTATTGGCATGACCTATATGCAAGTTATTGAACTTCCGAATAATAGGGTGTGAAATTTTTATTGAAAACATTGATTAATGTTGGTGTGATAATTTTTTCATATTGCTTTCTTCATTTGCAAATTCATATTGCTGCTGACTAATTGCTTTTAAGTACAGCAGTGAGCATAAAAATATACTTCCATTAATGACTTGTCTGATTGAAAACTTCAAAGTTAAATTTTTTTCCTTCTTCTTTTACACTTATTTCTGCAGATATTTTTGCGAAATCTGCCTTGACGACGGTCTCTTTGCCAGAACGACACCCAAATTACGAGGAGATATGCTCTTCTGGGGAGAGCAGTTTCAGTTCTCGTAAGTATTCTGCCACGTCCAGCGGAGGAAATGAAGTCGAGGCAGTTTCGTCCCGCATATTTTAATGTTGTAGCATGTGCACCTGACCAGAAGTTGTCATTCTAATAAGATTTTGTTTGTTTGGCAGAATTTATTAGGCACCCTGGGGGATTCTCTAGACCGTATTAAAAGCCAGCCGTAATTCTTTTGGAAGTAACCTAAACCGCCACAGCCCGTAGTAATTCTATACGATGAGTTTCTGCTTGGGCAAGCTGCGCAGATGATCACGTCTGCGTCTGCATGAGCAGGTTTCTACCCGTGATCGGGGAGGCCATATGTTAGTTCTAAGAGGACTATATAGCTGACATGGTTACAATCTCTGGAAGCAGAGTGGACCACATAAAGGAAAACTGGACCCTGGGGAAATGTTTGAGATGGGTGCGAAATTGTTGGAATGCCGTAAAATTGACAAAGTATGAAGAGAAATTTTGTCTAACAGTTTTTGAGGATTTTGAACAATGCTACATTGAATGACATAATCACGGAGTATGCTAAGATGTGTGAGGTGCTTGTTATGGTGATGTGCTATGATTTAAGAGAGGGATTTGAAGGGGAGGGGGATGGGCAGGGTGGGTGGGTGGGGATTAGTAAGGTTAATGAGATTTTGAAAAGTGAGAGACAAAGAAGGATATAAAAGAACCAAGGTATTGGTTTAAAGATGTGTCATGTTTGATGGAATCTGAAATATGATCAGATTAATAAGTAAGGCAAGGTTAATTATAAAAACATACCAACTTCCCCAAAGGAAGACAATAATTAGCCTATAATTTATAAGTAGGTAGGTGTTTGTGAGTTTTAAATGCTAGGCAACTTTGAGATTGAGGTGGAATGTTTACCCCTCTTATTGATCGACTACTTTTTGTAGCTACCACGTGTTGGTAGATCTCACCATTCTTTCTGCCTATATGGTTGAATGCAATAACTCTTTCTACATGCGCGATTGTTTGTAATGTATCACACGGTTCTGACATGGTCTTGGAAATGGGATAAAGCAAGGGACGTGAAAATAATCTCTCTTTTCTATGCATTGAAAGTCCTTAAATTTTGAAGTTTAGTCATGGAAAAATGAGGGAACCCGTCCTATTTTCCATGACTACCGATGGATTTGTACTTGAACACTTGGAAATAAAGTATACACAGTAGTACAAGATTTAAGTATTTGTTCTCATGCTTAGGGCCTTGTACTGGTACTCACACCCCCAGATGACTACCCCTCCCACCTGTCCAATAGTGTAACTCTCATGGCCAGCACAGTGCAAGACCTTGCAGTTAGAAAGAGAAAGGAAGAGAAAAAAGAAAAGTTGTTTTCTTGCACAAGTTAATAATATTGATGAATGCCATTTTTGATTACTGTAATAATATCATCTCTACTACTGAATTACCCATATCGGTAGTGTTATATCAATACTAGTAGGCCAACGTTACCATGGTAACCTGTCTGGTTTTTGTGTTCATATGAGGGGTGTTTTGTTGTTTACTGTAGTTTTTGTATTGCATGGATATACTCTGTTATAGGTCATTAAGAATATTTAATAAGATGTAAGAATACAAAACTCTAAAATAGTTTGCAGTATTGGTCTATCGCCGTGGTAGCGTTGCAAAAAGGGATCTAAGAAAGGAAGTTGTTGGCAACAGAATACATCCTCCCCCTAGTTTATATATGCTCAGTTAATTGCAGTTCACTGAAAGTGACAGTTGTTTTAAGGTCACGAAAGTGAGTTGTTGTTTTTAAACTAAGGGATAGTAAGAACATGGAGCCATCCAAGAATAGAGAGAAAGTAGAAGGGTTGACTTTAATAGGCCCCTTAATAGCTCTACTAATGATTAGGAATGAACCACTATTTACTCAGACCAAACAGGCAATTTAAACGTCTGTCTGAAAGGTTTTTTTTATTAAAACAACAATTTGCCGTTTAGCAGTTAGTTATCACGGATGAATATCGGACGTTAACAGGCTTACTGGTCTATGGTCGTTTGCTTTAATTATATGGTGGATTTAAAGATAACTTTCAGTTTTCTTAGACAAGATCTCTAAGTTTTAACCAAAGTACCTAATTTTGAAGACAATTATATGGCCTATTTTCTATTTCTCCCTCCATTTTCCAGTTGTCTTCCAGACATAGATGCCATTAAGGTGCACGTCTACAAAGAAATCGACAAAAAAAGGAAAAGAGATAAAAATTATATCGGTAAGTAAAAAATTTCAATTTTTGTATATTTTCAGTTTTGTTGCAACTTTCATATATGTGTTGCCAAGAAAGGAAGGTGATGTACATTTTAACCAGCAACTGACATGGGCATCCTAAAAGCATAGTATCGTCTAAATTTGTAATTGCTGATCAAGTGCTGATCTTGAAGCAATCTTGGTTAAGAATGTTCTTCCTGTTTATAAATATTTCTTCAAGATACACTTCTCTCAAACTTGTGTGACTTGTTTGGTTGAAGACAATAGAACATCTGGCTTTCATCCAACTTGAAGAGAGTTGACTATTGTATTCTTTGCATGCATGACCAAGATTACCCCAAGGATGCGATTTGTGATGAATTTTTATCACCATGGCAACTAGAGTAAGGTAAAGTAGATGTGCCATGAATTTCATGAACCCGTGGGCAGTGGTTTTTTTATAAAAAAACCTTCAAACTTGCAGATGGGAAGGAGGGAAGCCCATGACATCACATCCACCATTACTTTTCAGGAAAAATGACATGTGGAAAAGGAATTCCCTCCTCAACTTTTTATTTTTATTTTTTTAAATAGTCATCTTGGGATTCAAAGAGAATAAAATGATGAAACTGTTTGGTATCATACCTATCTTGTTTTCCCATCTTTCAGGTCACGTCAATATTCCTATAGAAGATGTTAACACAAAGACAGCCGTTGAAAGATGGTGAGTGTACATTTTAACAGAAGTGAGAAGAGTAAGGTGAACAAAAAACTAGACAGCTCAAAGAGAGGCTTGTTGGTTCATTTAAATTTATTTATTCATGTATTTAGACTACGTAGATTGGAATGGATATTTTCATTATACGAGACTGTGGTCAATATGTTTTTGTTTTTCATAAAGATCTGTATCATAAAGTTTTGCGACTTTATTCATACTTACCAATTTTGCTGATCCACCACACAACATTACAGGTCATCAGAGCTAATTCTGTAATTCAATACTTTTATCATGAATTCATATTTAGTATCATTTCCAGCTCATGTCTAATTTTGTAGTAGGAGATTGGTTGGGCCCCACTTGCCGGACCGTTGGTTGCCATAGTGATGACCAATCCACTGCTCAGAGTTTTACCATCGGCCTCTCAACGAATCCATCCGATCATCTGAACTCCTAAGATGAAAGGTCTGGAGATAATTGAGAGAGTAGAAACCTGCAGGATGAAACTTTGTAGAAACATCTTTCAGGATTGCTTCTCATATTTGTAACTTTGTATATGACTGTTTTTTCTGATTTTCAATCACAGGTTTCCTCTGGAGCCACCGCTGTCATCGTCATCAGGGAGAGGGGATCCCCCCACCCTCAGGATAAAAGCTCGTTACCAAAGCCTTTCGATCTTGCCTCTTTCTCAGTACTCAGATCTGGCACAGGTAAATTGCGTCAAATATTTGTTCCCCCACACGACTGCAGAGAATTTCTGTTTTCTACAGAGTGGTTTTAATTTCAAAAGGATAATCCAGAAGAATATATTCATTTTATGCCAATGAAGGCGCTATCACATTCTTAGCATCCCGGTGAATTTTACATTTAAATCCTATGTATCGGTTTGGAGATCACAACCTTTGACGATAGTTGACATGCCTCTTAGTGAAGCTGTAGGTGTGATGTCATATCTTCACACTGACAAATTTTTTTTATATATTTTTTTTTAACATTAACATTCAATATGCTGCTTCAAATTTGGGTTACATTATCATATGAATACACTAGAGTCATTGGGGTATTGATGATTACTTCACATCCCATAAAGCAATTATCACATGAAAGAGAGCCACTCATTCATTCACCAAAGTGAGAGTGTTAGATGATGTGGTTGGTAGGATAGTACTAAAAACCTCAAGATTGGTCGCTGAGTTGGTCAATTGCTTCTAGTTTAGCAGGGTAGGCTCTTTTGAAGTGAAATGTGCTGAATCATTTTAGAAGTTAAGCGAAAGAGAATATCTTATGAATGATTTCGAGCAAATTGTATGTGTCATGATTTCGGAGTAGAATCCAGCTTTCAGTATATCACTTTTTGAAAATTTAAGAGAAGCATTTGCAGGCATGGGAAAATCACAAAATTAGGGCTAAATGCAGTAATTTTGGCAATCACCAAAAGGAAAATAAAAATAGTGCTTGTAAACTGACTAGTATCGGTCGTGTTTTTTGGGTGTAATTCAGGGGTGAGTAAACCAGGTCTCCTGCCCTACGAACCCATGAACACAATTAATGTGCTATTGAAGTAATAACTTTAATAGGTCATGTAAAATTCTATTACTTATTTCATACAAATAATAAACCTTAATATATCTACAACACCTTGTAGTGATAAGCCTAAGCCTATCCTACAGCCTAACATGTGTGTTAGACTGTAAAGTGTGGTTGTTTATATTTCATTATTAATAATAAGTAATATTTAATAGCGCATAGTCAGCGAAGCTGCTCAAAGCGCTTTACAAGTGGAAAACCTAAAAACAAATAGTGACAAAATCCTAAAGTGATTCCTAAGTGATTCTGCTCATTACCCACTGATGGCAGCTCTTCATGTGAGGATAAATACCTTGTGGTGTTTTGCGGAACATCTAGGATAAACACCTTGTGGCGAGCCCATAGTCTAATTAGGATGTTTTAAACTATTTAAACTCTCATTCTCAGTTTGATGAAGTGGTTTGAGGATAATTACAAGCTGATTGCGGCCGCTATTCGAGTTAACATGAGAATACATGGCAGTGTATCTGCGGAATATTGCAATCGTTGTTTCTGGAGTGGAAAAGGGGCAAAACCTAGTGAGAGCAGGCCTTTGGTTGTGTTATATGCTCCTTGCTTGGGTGGTATTAATTGTCAAGTAGTTAATTATTAGCTGATCAGAGCTCTTCTGTTGAGAACAAAATGAAAATAGAGATTGTTGGTAAAAGCCCAAACTCGTATTCTAGAGGTTGCTCGCTCAAACCAATAATTTTTACATTTTCAAAAATGTTTCTGTTGAAGAAGAAACTCTTTTTTTTCCATTTATAAACAGGGCAAGTTAGTTGAGAGTACGCCTTAACAATTACTGACAATAAATGGTTTTAGCCTTGATTGTTATACAAAGTAGCCTAGGCTAAGTGCCCTATGCTTTGCATGGGTGGTGAGTGGTTATTGGTATATTTTTCTTTCTTTTGTTTTTGCAAAGCAACACAATTTGGCAGGAGTTTGTTTCTGTTCAGACTTCGGTTTCAATGTTAATGTCGCAAACTATTAAGAGAAACAAACTTCAAATTGTATCAGATTGGAAGAATAATTAAGTCTGTAACTGCAAACAGCTGTTTCAAAATTTGTAAAAATTATGCAAGATTTGTTTCCTAATGGTCTTGATACATAACTTTCATTTCTTGTGTTCTCTTGTGTTTGCAGTACTTGAGGTGTAATGCTGTATCGCTCTGCCATATACTAGAACAGGAAATTAACGTCAAGGCCAAAGAAGAAGTCGCAACGTGTCTCGTGAAGATACTTCAGTGCCTAGGTACAGCCAAAGACTTCCTGATCAACCTAGTATTATCAGAAATGGAAAATATAAGTAAGTAAAAAAGCTATTTTCTTCACCCAAAGGATGGAAGTTGCCAGACAGTTTCTCATGTCACCATGTTTCCTGTTAATTGAATGGTTACATTTTCCTTTCGATGTCATCTTAAAAGTCTGGTGCAAATTCCTCCGCTTAATCATGGCATTTCTAAATATGACTCTGTTGTAAAGTTACCTTTGTAAGTCGAAAGCAACCTAGTTCCATTCTCCTCCCTCCCTCCTCTATTAAAGAAATGGGTGAAATATAATTCATTAAATAAAGAAATAAATTATTTACTTCAAACTCCGGGAAGCGCAAGATTTCAGTGCATTGGATTGTCGAACCTTTAAGAAAGTGGTTGATCCCAAAGGTGGAGAAGGACAGGAGTTGAAATGTGGCTACATCATCTTCATGGGGCATTTCATGATATATTGGCTGTAGCCTCAATATTTCCTGTATCTTAAAGGTCGGAAACATTCAAGCAAATGACTATCTTCCACTTATAATCAAATTTAGCTTGGATGGTAACAAAGATTATGCTAAGAATAGGCATTCATTCTTGGTCAAACTGAGCTCATAAATAAAAACCAACGAATAAGTACATTGAGAACGCCATCTCCACCAAACCTCTTTGCCCTAATGTTAGTGTACGCTGGTCATGCAATGGTTAGCATTGCAATAGCCATGCACTATTGAGTGGGTGTCATCAGGTATGCGACACAACAATGTTACTTTGATAACGGCTTTTTCCCTCTTTCTTCATCTTTTTTTACTTTCTTTCTGTGTTAAAATTGTGAAAATTTCAAACCAAATATGTTGGTGTTAATATGATCTTACATTTCCTGTGTTTTTCCAATCGAAGATCAATTAATGAAAGTGTCACCGTAGATTTCCCACGAAACCTTAAGGCAATACCAGCAGGACAAACTCTCACTTTGTACAAATTAAATACAAAACTGCCCGATCCAGACAATTCCCTGTTATTAAAATAACCAATCCTCTTTGGAGTATTCATATCTTAAAACTTTTTTCTCCCTCTTATTGCAAACTAGTAGGGACCATATACTTTAATCAAACCAGAAAAAATGAAGAATAATCTTATCACTTCCCTTTTGTCCTGAGATTCGGAGAGAAATTAATTGGAATCACAGAGAAAGTAGAACGCCAGGAAAAGATAAGAGCATGGAAACAAGTAATAAGAACCTACACACGTAATGTGATTAGCAAGTCATGCCTCAGGGTGTCTGTAGCTACTCTGGAATTTATTTTGTCTTTCAACAGAAGAAGAAAGTTTAGTGTTTAGAGCAAATACGATGGCAACCAAGTCAATGGAAGCATACCTGAAGTTAATCGGTGCAAAGGTAAAAAAATGTTTCTATCTATCTTAATTTTTTTCATTTTTCCTTCCCGTTTTTTTTTTAAATTTATTTATATTTTTTATTCAATTTTCAATATGTTCAAAATCATTGTAATAGTTTTATTTTAAGGATGGATTCAGATGCAGAACTCAGAGCTAGAAACAAAGATTGTATTCTTGTGTCACAATTGTAGCTAATATTCACAAAAATAGTTGAAACCAGAAACTTCATTTTCCCAACCTCTCAGGCTAGACTACGTAGATGTTACCAGAAAATGTGGTCAGAAAGATTTTATAACCACATTGTCCATTGTATATGTTCTTCGAATTGAAAGTCGTGTGGCTTTCTTCCCCCAAAATTAGTGTCATAAAAAAATATTTATGAAAATACAAAGAAACATTTTATAGGGAAGACTGCAGTTGAAGCCTTTGTGAATTGAGATTCACGACTGTATCAGTCCAATGTCTGCTTGGGTGTGTACTGAGATATGTCATAAATTTATGCTGTTGGGGAAATATGACATAAAGATCAGAGGCAAGTCATTTCAGTACATTTTTGAAAGATCATCCATCATTTAGCCTCAGTGAAGTTTGTCTGTAAATGAATTTCTAAACGTATGGAGTAGAAATTCAAAATGTGGGCATGTGAACAATCCTGCCGTAGTCTTCATTTTCGTTTGGTAGGTAACGAGGGCGGTTCATCCCTGAGCTCCTTTTCTTCTCAACTTTGATAACAATCTACCATCTTTTAATCTTTCAAACAGTATTTACAAGACACTCTGGGTGACTTTATACAGTACTTATATGACAAGGATGGGGATTGTGAGGTAAGTCCTGAACCTTGTCTGATTATCATCGATAGTATCCATTATAAGTCCGACTATTAAGGGAGTCAGGGGGAGTATATGAGAGGATAGGGCAAGGGGGGGGATAGAAAGGTGGTACATTCCCCTATCCCTTACTCCAGCCTGTCATTTTCACTTCCTTTATTTTGTTTTTTAGCTTGGAGTGAGTTTTAGTTTAGATGAAAATTCTGTCCATTTTGACAAAAGTTTGGACAAAAGTTTTCTTTTTCAGGTCATCAATATTGATGTTTTTTAATTGTCCCGGTCCCTTTGCCCCAGTTTTTTTTACTGTCATCTCTTTCTGGAATATTTTGACACAGGTGGACCCCACCAAATTAGCCTCTGGAAGCCTTCTCAACCACCAATCTGATCTGACCATGCTCTGTGAGATGGTGTGCTGTAAGATACTCAACTCCCCCGCTTCCTTCCCCGCTGAAATCAGAGCTGTGTTTCAAGAGTTCAGGAAACAGTTTGGTGACAGAACCAACGGAAATAATTTATGCAATAAACTCATCAGGTAAGAGCAGCCTCCGCTTTCAAAGAAACGACGTAATTGACAGAAAGGTTGACCGTGTCGCGGTAACCTGAATTACGGTTAAATATGGCTGATAGGTCTAAATTACTGTTTTGATAACTTCGTAAAGTGAAGAAAAGTGGTTTTCATGCTTGTATGGGTTGTTCCTACTCAGGTCTGATTCTGACTTACCATGTTAGTATAGTCTGAAGGTGTGACTGCATGCAGTGATGTACTCAGTATATTTGTGATTTTAGTTAATTCTTCATGTGGAGTGTCTCCATGCCTCCAATTCCTTGTTATTATAGTCTGAAGGTGTGACTGCATCCAGTGATGTACTCAGTATATTTGTGATTTTAGTTTATTCTTCATGTGGAGTGTCTCCATGCCTCCAATTCCATGTTAGTATAGTCTGAAGGTGTGACTACATGCAGTGATGTACTCAGTATATTTGTGATTTTAGTTTATTCTTCATGTGGAGTGTCTCCATGCCTCCAATTCCATGTTAGTATAGTCTGAAGGTGTGACTACATGCAGTGATGTACTCAGTATATTTGTGATTTTAGTTTATTCTTCATGTGGAGTGTCTCCATGCCTCCAATTCCATGTTAGTATAGTCTGAAGGTGTGACTACATGCAGTGATGTACTCAGTATATTTGTGATTTTAGTTTATTCTTCATGTGGAGTGTCTCCATGCCTCCAATTCCATGTTATTATAGTCTGAAGGTGTGACTACATGCAGTGATGTACTCAGTATATTTGTGATTTTAGTTTATTCTTCATGTGGAGTGTCTCCATGCCTCCAATTCCATGTTAGTATAGTCTGAAGGTGTGACTACATGCAGTGATGTACTCAGTATATTTGTGATTTTAGTTTATTCTTCATGTGGAGTGTCTCCATGCCTCCAATTCCATGTTATTATAGTCTGAAGGTGTGACTACATGCAGTGATGTACTCAGTATATTTGTGATTTTAGTTTATTCTTCATGTGGAGTGTCTCCATGCCTCCAATTCCATGTTATTATAGTCTGAAGGTGTGACTACATGCAGTGATGTACTCAGTATATTTGTGATTTTAGTTTATTCTTCATGTGGAGTGTCTCCATGCCTCCAATTCCATGTTATTATAGTCTGAAGGTGTGACTACATGCAGTGATGTACTCAGTATATTTGTGATTTTAGTTTATTCTTCATGTGGAGTGTCTCCATGCCTCCAATTCCATGTTATTATAGTCTGAAGGTGTGACTACATGCAGTGATGTACTCAGTATATTTGTGATTTTAGTTTATTCTTCATGTGGAGTGTCTCCATGCCTCCAATTCCATGTTATTATAGTCTGAAGGTGTGACTACATGCAGTGATGTACTCAGTATATTTGTGATTTTAGTTTATTCTTCATGTGGAGTGTCTCCATGCCTCCAATTCCATGTTAGTATAGTCTGAAGGTGTGACTACATGCAGTGATGTACTCAGTATATTTGTGATTTTAGTTTATTCTTCATGTGGAGTGTCTCCATGCCTCCAATTCCATGTTAGTATAGTCTGAAGGTGTGACTACATGCAGTGATGTACTCAGTATATTTGTGATTTTAGTTTATTCTTCATGTGGGGTGTCTCCATGCCTCCAATTCCATGTTATTATAGTCTGAAGGTGTGACTACATGCAGTGATGTACTCAGTATATTTGTGATTTTAGTTTATTCTTCATGTGGAGTGTCTCCATGCCTCCAATTCCATGTTAGTATAGTCTGAAGGTGTGACTGCATGCAGTGATGTACTCAGTATATTTGTGATTAAAGGTTTATTCTTCATGTGGGGTGTCTCCATGCCTCCAATTCCATGTTATTATAGTCTGAAGGTGTGACTGCATCCAGTGATGTACTCAGTATATTTGTGATATTAGTTTATTCTTCATGTGGAGTGTCTCCATGCCTCCAATTCCATGTTATTATAGTCTGAAGGTGTGACTGCATCCAGTGATGTACTCAGTATATTTGTGATTTTATTTTATTCTTCATGTGGAGTGTCTCCATGCCTCCAATTCCATGTTATTATAGTCTGAAGGTGTGACTGCATCCAGTGATGTACTCAGTATATTTGTGATTTTAGTTTATTCTTCATGTGGGGTGTCTCCATGCCTCCAATTCCATGTTATTATAGTCTGAAGGTGTGACTACATGCAGTGATGTACTCAGTATATTTGTGATTTTAGTTTATTCTTCATGCGGGGTGTCTCCATGCCTCCAATTCCATGTTATTATAGTCTGAAGGTGTGACTGCATCCAGTGATGTACTCAGTATATTTGTGATTTTAGTTTATTCTTCATGCGGGGTGTCTCCATGCCTCCAATTCTAATTTGCACGGGATGTGCTTGTATTCTGGAAGTATTTAACAGCATTCCCAAACAAACAAACAGATCTCTCTCCAAATATGATGAGGAACTGTTGAGGATCTGCTAGTAAATTTTCCAGACAGCAAGAAAACCAGTTTTGAATCTTTTGACTGGAACTGTAATCGCAATACCAACATAGTTTTTGGGCTGTTTTGTTTAGTATTATTTGCATGAGATATTTGCAAACAAATTTATTTTCATTTTGTATTTCACATTGATTTGTGATCATATAAGTGTATTCTTGGAAATAACCTGATGCTGGAACTTTTGTGATCTTCAAAAAGAGCTCTTAATTTCACATTCAGTTGTATTTCTTTGACCATCCGCTAAAGAGATCTATAAAGAGACCCCCCTCCCTCTCCCAGTATAAGCATTTTTTTATGTCATCTCTCTCACCCCCTCCTCTCCCCCCTCCCCAAATAATCTGTCATATCTACACTAAAGTCTATTACAGTAACCTTAACTTCTCCCTCTCTTTGACAGTGGGTGTATTTTTCTGAGATTTCTGTGTCCGGCTGTCATGTCACCGAGTCTATTCAACCTGGTTCAAGAGTTCCCTAGCGATAAAACCTCCCGATGCCTTACCCTGATCGCCAAGACAACGCAGGCATTAGCAAACTTTACCAAGTAAGTCCTGTCGTGTCAGAATATTATCCTTTAGTATATATTGAGAAAAAAGTGAAATAAAGTTCACCGCTTTCAATAGTAATGCACCTTTGAATGTGGGAAGCCTGTAGATATTTCTAAATTTGTAGCAGTATTACATTAAAAACTACTTTTTTTTTACTAATTCTAATTAAAATTGAAATGGTTTTTAGTTCAGGCTGACTGCAAGTGTAAATATTTGGGTAGTGTAATAATTGTGTTGAGTAGAGGTCATCATTCTACAGCTATTTTGTTTTTCCAAGTTTTCACGTATAAGAGTGGGATTTGGTGTCTGGAAAGCTCCTTTAAGTCAGGTAAACTTATTGAAGATGTCAGTTCCTGTGGTTTGGACTAATTGTTAGTGTATAAGCCAGAACTCCCCACAAGACGTATTCTTTACCATCATTTAAATGTAATCCAATACCGTTTATACACAAATATCCACCAAATATTGTAAACATGGTACTAGAGACCCCATCAGTTCAAAGTGTTATATCTTCCTGCTGATGTACAAACTAGGGTTATTCTATACTAAAGTGTTATTCTATACTAATGTTGTCCAGCTAGTTCACTGATGAGCTTCAAAGGTTAAAGGGAGACCGCTCAGAAAGTTAAAGGGGTACCGAGTGTAACCCCAAGTTGTTCTTCTTCTCACCGGTAGATTTGGAGCCAAAGAGAGCTATATGGTATTCATGAATGAGTTCTTGGAAAGAGAATGGGGTAACATGAACGCCTTTCTCAAAGAGATTTCGGTGAGTTTCTCTCTGTTGATTGACAACATTAATTCCTAGTCCAGTGGGGGGGGGATCATACATTTAACAGTGACAATGATAATTGCAATAAAATGACAAGTAACTTTATGACACAAAAGTGCCATTTGTAGCAGGCCCAGATTTTCATTAAAAGAACTTAATGATTTACTACATTTGTTCAAACTTGTCCATTAAACCGTTCATCTTGTCAAATTCAAATGGAGATCTGGAATTGTAGGTCAAATCAAAGAGAAATCATGGATCCATATTTGTTATTACATTTATGTGACATCCTTTTGAGTATAAGGACATATGCAAACAATTTACTAACCAAAGAGATATCTTCGATACATGTAGAAGAAGCATGCCATGAACAGATACCTACTGACTGCAAAATTAAATAACACATTTTAAAAGTGGAAAAAAAATTATTTTCTATATATATATATTTATATATTATAAGAGGGATATGATGTTCTTAAATATGTCAAGTAATTCATATATAAAAAACTGCTTTGAAAATGTTTAATAATTTTGTTTTTGTCATTGTATTTGTATGTTATAATTCCTACATTGTTTGACAATTTGTTCGTATTTCTTACAAAACAGACCTACGAAGATGGTTGCCACTTGGTCAAGTTCGACGGCTACATCGATTTAGGTCGGGAATTATCCCTTTTGCACACCTTGTTGTCAGAGGCATTGAGCAACTGCGAGAAGGTAATATTTGTTGTTGTGACCATCTACTCTTAGAACTGAAACTACTATCAAAAGAATCCTTAATGGCTGCTTTATGCAGTTCTGAAATATTTTTCAATGTATCACTCCAATTGGGGGGGGGGGGGGGTGGGGCTTTCAAGTCACAGACATTTACTACTACTTAAGGGTATTGAATTAGAAACATTTGCAAAGAAACTTAAATAAATTGGGAATCTTTAAAGTAGCTCACTTTATGTTTGTCTCTAAGATGAATGGTTCTTTCTGTACTTCATTGCTTAAATTTAAAAAATAGCTCATTTTCATGAAAGAGAGAACCAGCAATGAAAATAAATATGGTATCTATCATCATAGTTAACATTTTTAATTGTTTTTATATTTTTTGCTAAATATGTAAACATTGAACTTTGATCGTTTTCTGTTTTCCAACATTTAGGCCCCTGAAGACAAACTGTCAGGTCTAAAAGATATCCTAGCTAATATATCTGGGTACCTTGACGAGCCTGGCGAGTTCATCTCGTACCACACCGGACAGATGCGGGTCAGCCGTAGCTTCACCTCCACCAGTACTACCAATGTGTCGTCCAACCTCAAGAAGATATTTGAGGATCGCGCGAACCGGGAAGACAGAGACGTCGAGATGCTACCCCCGTACAACATCGCGATGGACAGGACCATCACGACCTCGTCCACGGTCAACAGCCTCGTGGATTTCATTCAGAAAGACGGGGAGAAGGCTGTCAGCGCTCACATGGAGAGCGATCACAGAATGGTCGATTCCCGTAATATTTGTCAGGAGACGGATAACAGTAAAGTGGAAGTCAATAAAACAGAATCCGTGAACGAGAGTCGAAAGATGGAAAGTACCCACAAAGAACACGAAAATGGCACCACGAGGGTGTCTGTGAAATCTGAAACGGTGACTAACAAACAGTCCTACTCTGTGAGAGTAGAGACAAATGGTAGGACTCCTCTGATTACACCCGTGGACCAATTAGAATCTGGCAGACCCAGCAGTTCAGTGCCACTGAGAACAATGCCACTGTCGTTTTCGAACCCAGCGTTTCATTTCAGCCGGCCCAGGGATGTGTCTCCTGCTGACAGTGGGAGTTCAGTAAACAGTGGTGCAGACTCTGAGGGAGCCTCCTCCAACATGGAAGGGGATGTCTCCCATACCTCTTCGAGCGAGGAACCGTCACCCAAGTCCAGTCGCAGGAAAACCCAGCCCCCTGCAAAGAGGCCGACCTCGCACACTCTACCCAAAGCAGCATCGTCTCGACCGCAAGTCAACCTTGTCTTCGAGGATCAGTCGAGAAACCATCTCAGCGAGAGCAGCACAGGGCTGAATCCTGCCACCGGTACTACCAACGACGAAGAAGAAGAAGATCAGGTATCGTCTCCAACGGAAGCAATTAGAGCTGCAAATCACGCTCGTAAAACTGCATTTTTCGCATCTATGGTCTCCCCCTCCGAGGAGACCCCTCCCCAGCACCCCACAAGTGAAACATCGAGGCAGAACATCGTCTCCGAGGCTACCCTGACCATTCAGGACCAGGAGCCTCTCAACCTTCAGCCCTTCGCCATCACCATACAAAACCCTCACGCCATCCCCGGCTCACAGCACGGCGGTTCGGCGATAAAGTCTTCTCTTTCACTGCCTCTCGATAAGGAGAATAAATTATCTACGATATCAGAACAGACCTTAGACGGATACCAACCTGATGGCCGAATCAGTCACGTGGAATTAACCGCGGCTAATTCCGTCAGTTCCTCTCACTCTGCACCACACCTAGGTATCTTATCTTTAGACAGCTCCCCCACAAGAAGCAAACCTGCACCAACACAGCCAAGCACATCACCACCCAAAGGTAGTCCACCCAGGACCCACGGTCAACAGGGGGGAGTGATACCCCGACCCAAAATAAGAACAGAACTCTCGTCCAAGCAACCCCCAGACGTGGTATCTAGTTACACCCGCCACATTGTCCCTGAAGGGGAGGGGTACCTGATACACACCAAGAAGACCACACAGGTGCAGAGCTCTCAGACCAGGAGGTACGTCATACAGGAGACTGCAGGAGAGACGACGGACCCTGTGTGGACCCGCAGGAGTCTCACCGAGACCTCCGAACCCTCTCCCCTCGAGAGCAAGAAGTTTGAGGAGGTGAGGGTGAGCAGAATAAAAAAAACTTTATTACTTTTATATAAAAAAGTAGTCCCTGGGTTTAATAGAGAAATTTAAGGTAAGAGGGATCGGGAGTGGTGTGGGGTAGTTTACATTTGTGTATTGAGGAGGTGCGGCCGGTAGAAAGAAAGGATTTGATTATATTAGAGACATGTTCGATGGTTTAGAGTAATTGGTCCAATGGGAGGGGGAAGGGAAGGGTGGGGGGATAAGGTGGGAGAAGAAGGGTTCATTTGTGTTTGTGTAAGATCTGCTATAGACAAAATGCCAACGTTCTGCTCTAGAGGCAAAACGTTGGCTGAGGTTAGTGCTAAAGTTAACTTAGTGGTGATTGTTTGAATGAAATCTATAGGGAAGGTCTGGGGGGGGGGGGATTCTTGTTCGTCATAGCTGCTATCAGGAGGGAATAGTGTGATATAACTAGTCCCCATGTTTGATGTGATTGGTTGGTTGTATCAAGTGTGAAACTTTCAACTTTCTTCCTGACGATTGCTTTGACGTGACTGGTCTTCCACCAACCCCACTTCCCCCCACCCCCCTATCACCGTTGACCTGTTTGGTCTTCCTAACATCCGTTAGTTAAATTCCTGAACATAAACCCACATGAATTTCTATTATAGGAGGAGAGTTTTGATGATCTGACATCAACCCCCCCTCCCTCCCCTAGCGCACCACACACCACCACACCAGACACCACCACACCAGACACCACCACACCGTTTGGCTAATTTCATATCACAATATCCACACTGCTGTAGGAAACTTATAATCAAAGACACTTTTCTCATTCCCTCTCTCCACCATTCCTTGTTTCACTTTGCACAATTCTTCATCTTTTCCCTTCTCCAACATTAAGTAAAGTTTGTTTGCTTTGTCTGTCACAACATAGGGTTTCGCCATATTCATTACTTACCAACAACTAAATGAGTAAGATAGCAAATTTTAAATATTTAACGGATATGTTTCCTGCGTCTATTCAGATCAATTAAGTGAGAAAATGATGGTGGTTCCTCGTCATATGCAGTAATTTCTTTGGTACTTTTTGTTTATAAATTATCATTTAGCAATAATTTTACCTGCAAGATAAAATGGTATCTGCTTAAAAGTCATCACTGATTTTCTAGTTAATGACTTGGAAACTTTTCACAAGTTTGGAAACATTTTGTGTTACTAAACTGTGGAACTTTCACGGTTGCAAGCTATTTATTGAGTCCCCCTTTTGTTTTTGGTCATTCCATACCATTATCTGTGTTGTTGTTAATGTGAAGTCTTTAAACCTGGATAAACAATGCAATTATTACTACTGTTTTGGCTAACTCAAAATCAATCAGTCGAGTTGTTAAAATGCATTTTTATGTTGGATAAAAGTGCAAGAGAAATTATCAGTAAAAAAAAAAATTATAAAATGTATTTTAGTACATCTCTGTTTTCCACCACTTCATCAAAATTGTTTCACTATTTGGTTAGTTTCTGTCGTCCTTTTCTAGCAACAAAGTTGAAGTGTTTTTGCCGTGAATTTTGCAATTTGGGACTTTCTCTTGAATGTCTTCTTTTTCTTTGTGTGTGTTAGTATGAGATGGAGATAGAAACACTCAAGTTGGAGCTAGACAGAGTTTCATCTCAGCTTGCTGAGACGCAGCTCAAGTTGGAAGAGGAAGGCAAGAGGGCAGAGGAGGCCATGGAGGAGATGAGACTGAAAATGAAGAAAGGCGAGGAGCAGATGGAAGCTCACAAGGAAGAGAAAGATGAGAAGGAGAGGCAGATCAGGGATATCATTGACAGGTGAGTTTCACGATGTTCATGATGATGATAATTACTTAAAGGGACAGTCCATCTATTGCTCTAAAGACTGTCTCTAACCTCTTCTGTTCTTCTTCTTCATCTCCTTCTTCACCTTCTACTTTGTCTTCTTTTTCTTCTTCTCTTTTTTTACTTTTGAATATTAAAGGAGTAAATGAATCCTAGGAAAGAACTTCAATCAAAAACAAAGAGAAACAAAATTTGATTCAGTGTAGAAAAGTATTGAGGACTTTGAATTTAGGATACTAGCTCTGACATTATTAGCTATACGGTATTGATCATAGAGGAGGGTGTGTTTGGCTCTCAATCTTGAGACACGTATACTGGATGATGTCAACTAGGTCTGCTCGTAAATAGTGTTTCCGTTTTTGGTGATGACTCCCTTTCTGAAATCAATACTTCAAACATGGGTAGGTGAGAGAAGAGATTTTCTTTTTCTCCTAAGGCTTGTTGCTATGGTGATGTTGAGGCATGTTGTCATGCAAATATCATCTTGTATGTTTCTTGTTCAATGTTGAAGACTCCTCTATTCATCTTTATCATGCAAAACTGTTTTGTCAATGCGCAACAAACTAATGCCTGTGTTTACCTAATTGCTTTGATTTATTTTTTTAACTGTTACGGAAAAGAGTTCACGATATATTAAGGCTGGTTGTGTATTTGCTCTCACAACAATTAATAATTCTTTTTGTTCAATGGAACTATACTCAAAGATGGGACAATGAGCTATCAATGGTTTTTGTTCAGTGCTGAAGAAATATTAAGTCTAGCCGGAAAGAGGGTTGGGTGGGGGGGGGGAGGGGGTCAGGATCATGTGAGGTACCGTGGAACATGCTTGCTTTGGTTTTCATTTTGCAAACTGTTCTCCAGTCGTCAAATCATAATCATTACAAATCTTGATAATTAAATTTGGTGTCTAGGCTACAAACTTGCATTTTCTGTCTGATAATTATAAAAGTAGCCCAAAAAACAGACTATGCAAACATGAAAAAGGAAGAATGGAATGGGTTGGAAGAGAGAGGTAAAACGGTTCTTGTTTTGGAGGTATGCAGGGAGAGTGGGGGGGGGGTTATGAGGGTTTGAATTTTAAGGTAATATTAATGTTGCAATTTGTCCAATGTTTTTGAGCTCTTCCATTCGATCTATGGACATCTGCGTCATCCATCAGAAAGAGCCTATCAGTGTGAAAGTTTTGTTGCTTCTAACGAGTCTTGATACGTTGCAAGCTCACATTCTGTTTCACTTGAAACTACTTGTATCTCTGCTGCACTACTGCTCTCTATTTCTCGACAATTCCCTTCTCATTTCATTCTTACTTTAAGCAGAGGCCCCTCAGTTTTGAATATAAAGTCACAGCACCCCTCTAAAATTTGACACAAAAACAAAAAAGCAGAACTGTGAGAAATTCATTCTGAAAGAGGTAGATTTACCCCAAGAATTGTTTGGAGTCGGTCTGAAATGGGTCATGTTTGTTGGATAGAAGGCCAGCGGGTTTTTTATCACTGGAGTTGGTGTCGGATGGGGTTGGGTGTTGTTACATTTCTGATTGTGGTGTTGGGTGTGCACCTGCACATGGTTTCAGTACTATGGTGTGGGAATCATTCACAACATCTGCACCTTTGGAATGGCATATTCCTTGTAACTGCAATCGTTCATCTCTCGTAGTAGAGTAAAGCCAAAATGGAGCAGAAGGGGGGAGTCTCAGATAACTAAAACTACGTCTGGTCCGGTCGTAACGAAAATGAATGGACAAAGTGGAAAATATCAATGTTTTAACCCAAATTCAGCTGAAAAAAGAAACTTGGAAATCCCATAATTTAGAACCTCCAATTAGTACCAGAAATTTTGATCCTCACCCAAAAAAATTGGGAGTCTGAAAAAGGCAAAGAGTGAAATTACTTGAAAACAAAACAATAAGGGTATTAAATGGCAAATGAGATGTATGAGATTCCGAGCACCAGGTGGGATGGATTATTCACAGCGCTTTTTTGTTACCTCTTACTACACTGGTCTGCTTTTTAATCATTTCTTTTCCCTCTCTCGTTTCTGTTCCCTGTAACTGGCAAACAGTGGCACATACAGCGTCGGTATGTAGACCTGTAGTATTTCATGATTTTAATTCACTTCGTATTCACTATTTTTTATCACATCCTTTTCTAACTTTCTCCGGGGCCAAAAGTTGAATCGATTGTCCTACAGTTCAAATACCTCTTCTCTTTTTTTCTTTTCTGTTCCATTCCTTTATGGTTTTCCTCCTTTCTTTTTCTGTTATTTTACATTTTTTGTTCCACTGGATTCATCCAGGTATAATTTTGATTCAGACGACACAATGCTCTGTCGTGATTGGCTGTCACATCAGACCGGCACCATCCTTTGTTTTCTTCTCTGTGCTTTTTCGTATCTATGTTTCTATCGAAAGGGATTAAAAAAAATGCAGGAAGAAGTTTTCATAAATTAAACAATTTCCTACCATCAAAAGGGTAACCGTTATTCAGGAAGGTCAGGTGAAGAAGCTAGGATGAATGGAGCCAGAAAGGGAGGAGGGAAAAGGTGTTATCAGAATGCATTGATGTAGTGATATTAGATGGTGCAATGAGTTCAAAGCAGCTTGACCTAAAATATCACCTTGACCTTAAAAAATATAATAAAAAAGGGAGAGGAAATTTGCCAAAGTGCCAGTTTATAAGAAGTTTACAATATTTTAAGATACAGAGAAACTTGAAGTGTGGGAAAGGGAGGCAGGGGGGTGAAGAGAGCTTTCGAATTCAAGAATATGTTGATGTTGGTTTGTACGGGGCATTGCTTATATAGAAGTTGCCAGGATCTTTAGCTGTTATATTTGCTTCCTTGTATTACCGGAACCCGTACCATTAATTGCATTAGTCTGCTTCTACAGACGAGTTCACATTGGTGTGTTTCTTTATATTTTGTAGTTTTTTTTTCAGTTTTCAATCTTTTTTTTGTTTGTTTCCTTGTTTTGTTTTTATCAGTATTTAGTTGGTCATGTGATTTGCATGCATCTTGTGGTAAAGATTGACTCATTGGTTCACTCATTTGCATGCAGTTTTTGCTAGCATGGGATAAGTTCTCTACTCTTGTGTTTTCTGTTTTTGCTTTGCCTTGGTTATCAGAACATATCAGTAAATAGCTGTGTCATTACCTATCCCTTCCCCTCCCTTCTCTCAATGGGGTCATAGTAATAGTACTTATAGCCATTATAGGAAATGTTGCACCAATGAGGTATGTAGTATGAATTGATCAAATCCCCAGTAGACAAGAACATGTAGCATTGAGGTTAAAGTGTACAATTATGTGTGCTTAAATTTCAATGGGAAAGAGATAACACAATGAAGATTGGACTTGTTTAATACTCTCGTTTAAGTGAAAACTGTGAGTTAAATTTGAACTAAAATGAGTTATTTCTTTCCGGACCAAACTGAACCATGACACCCACCAAGCCCCCTCCACTCTCCTCACCCCACTTCTCCCTAACCCTCACTCATTATTTGTCGACTTGACTGCTACTTAAAGCAGGAGGATCTCTTCCTCGATCGAGAAAATCTGTCCTCAACTTTATGAAAGATTATTTCTACAATTTTCTTTGCGTAGGTGATTCCCAACTCATTCCGTCTGGAAATGGAAGGTATTTCTGTTCTTATAAGAATGTATACTGAAATCATCCTATTAATAATAATAAATCAAAAAGTGATTATTAAACAATTCTCCCTACTTGCAGTAACTATGGTAACAATGTTCCTTCCATCTCCAGTTATTAATTCTCCCCTCTCTATCTCTCTCTCTGCTTGTGCCCTTGTGCAGTATACTTTGCTTTTGCTGTAATAATCTCATTTTTTACTAAAAATACTTAAATTTCAGTCCATAATGAAGTCTTTTTTAATCGAGAAAATATATATTTGGCATAAATATTGCTTGTGTGTAGAATTAATCCTTTACGACTACGAAATAACTTGTACCCTGTGACAATATTCTTATTTTTACCCATGTTGCAAGTTCTGCCTAGTTTTTCAATGTTTAAACAAAAATGTTAGAAAGAAGATTTCAGATGTAGGTGTAATCTGGAGGTTTTGCACGTACGCTTGGAGCCTCTGTAAGCAAGACAAATATGGACATTTATTTTGGGGGTCAGCCGATTATGGAAGTGCATGCGTTCACTGCCTGGTCATGTGAAGTGCAAAAACAAACTGCAGAAATTTAAGAACTTTGTCGTAACACTGATAAAATTCTAAAATTGGTTCATTGACACAATATAGGACTGCAGGGAGATAAACTTAGTTATTTAAGTCATGTTTAGTGAAATCACAAAAAAATGAAGGTGGTGACTATTATAAGATAGAGTTTAAAATTGAGACTTTAGCAACTTGTAGCAAAATATTGTGAATATATATAACCTGATACTGAGATAAATATAACCTGATACTGCGGTATTAAACCTGATACTGAGATATATGTATAACCTGATACTGAGATAAATATAACCTGATACTGATATATATATAACCTGATACTGATATCAATATAACCTGATGTCGACATATGAGTGTTTCTGTTCCCGTCATAATATTAACCTATATTTACAAAGGAATCCAATACCTTGTTTAATAGCTTCACACAAGCTTTGCATTAATTACAACAACAAAATAAAAATAATTATACAGTTCCATAGAAATGCAACACGGAGCCTATAATGTTACTACAGAACCATAGATTGGGGGCTTAATTGCTTACAGTATTGGTGAGGTGATTCTGAGGGAGATAAAAAATTGTCAAAGGAAAAAACACCCATGAAACCCCTTGAGTGTGGTGTGGAAGAGTTGAGGCCCATCGATGTATTGTTTTACCCCCCCCCCCTTCCCCCTTCAGTGTACCCTTTGAACCTCTCAATGTACCCCATGAAAAATTGTTTGAAACCCAAAACAGTTACAGTAATGGTGTTTTATTTTTGTCATATTTGATTGATGTATTTCATAATACAATTTGTATGCGGTAGCACTATAATAATCATATTTATAATGAAGTACTACTTATCCAAAGGTATGATTCTTTTGGTATGATTGCAAAGAATAATAGAGCAAATGAAAACAAAGGGTTGAAATGATGGATCTTAACAATATGCAAGCTCTTATAGTAATTCTCTTGTAGACCCCATGTACAGTGTTCCAGGGGAACAGGAATTTCATCCATAAAATTAATTTGTACCCCTGGGACATATGCTTTGTATTACATCTTTAATAAATTGGCAGAGATGTAAGAAATTGGGGATATATAGAATTTGCATGCCTTTTGACATTTTATGGTATTTATTGATGTAAATTTAAGATTTTGGGGGCTGTAAAAGTTCCTCAGAACAGTCTTCCCCGAGGGAAGTTCAGATCTCAGCCAGGTCATAACGTGAGAGTTTAACCATGGAATGAATGGCTGAATATTACCTATATATGGTACCAGTCTGGTGGTTGGCTGGTCACCAGCATCACGAGAGAGATATTTAGTTAATAGTCTGACATGGTACAGTATCCATGAGTCCTGTCTTTTGTGTAGTATGTTATACATAACCTAAACTTCTCTTGCTTCCTGGATGTTTGAAGAAGCTCCATTAAAGCATGGACCGATCTATTTCGTCAATTCGTAGACGTTCCAATCCGTTTGTGAAAATTACCCTGTTCATCTTTCAGTTTTGGCGGTAGAGTTAGTTCATGTTTCATTTACGGGGACTAGCTGTGACATTTGTGCATGGAACTCCAGCATTTCCCTGTTTCATAGACAATGTTAATGTTTCATTCTCCTCCATGTTAAGGACAGATACGATGTTGTATATTTCTGAATGCTTTATTTTTCAGACCTACTAGTGGAAGTGTGATCGTAACTGACTGCCTCCCAACCCAAGTTGCCATCGTTACCTAGTAAAAAAAACAAATTTTTCAAAAATTCTGCGGTTTAAATTTTTTCAGCCAGCCATTCATACATATTATTATGATTATTTTTTGCCATGCACATGTTATCAATTCATCGCAGTGCATTTTATCTTTTTTAGTACATATATACATGCATTATATCCATCGCATCGCCACAAGTTTTATGTTAAATTGATTTAAAGCTTGGGGTGCAAGAATATGGGGAGCCGGTTCTTTCGATGTAGTATGTATCTTTAATGCTCGACGGGTGTGTACGTCATTTATTCTATCGTAGCAGCTGATCATACTCGTGCTAGTATCAACAATGGGTTGGTGTAGAGATATTATTTCATCACCCCCTCGACAAAATATTTGAGAATATGAACCGTGTATGAAATTGTCAGCGGAAATTGTTCATAGCAGACACACTTAAGAGAAGAGAGAGGGAAAAGCCATGTAGGGTTACAAAATAGTTCTTCTAATAGATACCTTGTTGATAATCTAAGAAATACAGGAGGCAATTTGACGACAATCGGTTTCAGTTTGCGGATACAAATATAACATGATTGAGGAAGTAGTTAGTGAAATGATATTGCTGTTTTTGCTTCTGCTTGAGAACCTTATAGTAATCAAGGTTAGAGCATGTATAAAGATAGGCAGACAAGAACTACAAAATATTTAATCATCAAGTTTATAAAAACCCAATTGTTGTTTCCTATATTGATATGTTCTGCTACTCGCATTCTTGGTCCTCCTAACCCACCCCCACCCACCCCAACCTACCCACCCTTCCCTTCAAAGTTCACCCTCTGTTTCATCCTTAAAGTCTTCCTGTTGTTTGATAGTTCTGTATTAGGGGGTAAACTTGAATGTGGATTAAGTGTGTGTGATGAGAGAAGTGAATATCGTAATTAATATGTTTATTTCATTTTATTCATCAAACCATGATTTCAATTTCGTCTTCTTAGCGATCCCAAAAACCTTTTTTTTCTCATCTCATGCAACTGATTGGAATGTTTGGACATATGTTCACAAGATTACTGAGGTTGACCTCAAGTCTTTCCTATGTGACCCTTTCCCCTACTGCATAGAATATGTAATAAAGTCTGTGATTGTGTAGGTACTGTATCTTGCACTCACACCTTATTGTAATGTGGAGGGAGTGTAACTTAGTTAAACCTGCTAGAAATCAAACATGAGATTGGAAAATATAAAATGGAAACGAACAAAAGGGAGTTATTCCCAATGAGAACAGTAAAAATGTACTGTATATTTATACAGACTCTGTTAATTGCGTGTAATGGTTAGATGCGATATGTACTTAATGTTTGAGGGTGAGAACATGTAAGAGCCACACATTCTCCTTTTGCTGCCAACAGCACAGCATAGTGTAGATTGTAAGTGGTAAGTCCATTGCACAGCCAAACACAAGATAAATTTGCACAACCAACCACTCAGTTTTAGAATCGCTCATTACACATCAAATGCTCAAATATATTGAAAGAAAAAAATTCCATTCATTTGCTGATTTTACCTTGAAAGACACTGTGCACTCTTCACATAGTTCAGTTGGGGGATGTATTTCTTTATTAGCCATGATTGCTTATCATCACCTCTGACTTTTGTTTAAAATTACACACGGGCGCATATGTCATCTCGAGCTGTAAATTTGTAATGGTACTACAGTTACTGAAAGTAGAAGAAATATATATATTTAGTTATTTAAAGAGGAGCAGTGGTTAAGAATTACTTGGCTTCTTATGAGTATTGATTGGTATGCTTTATCAATGTCAATCCCGAAAGAAACCACTCTCTAGAAATGATGGTCTCCATTACCATTTCAAATCAACGTATCCAAGCTTCTTGTCAACATCAAGTCACCATGTCACGGCACCAGACTGACAATGTAACCTTGCGGTCTCTAGTTATGCATGATTCTATGTTGTTAGGGAACTTTTAATCCTAGCGAAAACAACCAACGGACATAATATAAGTCATCTATGAACAAACTGATTTATGCTTTAGAACAGGAAATGTAATTGCATGATTGTTCAACGATCTGACAGAAAAAAACACCAAATAGCAGTTAATTGAAACATCTTGAGATGCATATCCTCCTTTTTCTGAAGGTTAGTTTAATGAATCTGCTCAATCAGGCAATTCTGGTTGTATTTCACTATACATGACTGATGTTAATTAGCAGCGTTAGACAGAACAGTTAAATCAACCTCGAATGAGGAGTTCTCTCAGGAGAATGGAGAGAGGTGGTGAATAGGGTTGGTCTTAGGGCTAATTGGTGTTTCTGTAATATAGTTAAAAGTGTCTCTTCTTTGTACAAAGCAAAGGGATGACACAATAAATGTGACAAGTGATACACCATGGCCCATTGCAGCTTTGTGGATGATACATACAGAATGGGCTAAGATGGTGTCCAACCTCATGGTATTACATTATCAGTTTCATATTACATTGGTAGTACAGGGCGACAATTTAAGCCAAATTTAAGCTTCATTTTTGTATCTTTGACTAAACTTGGTACATTACTGCATGGAACTACCGGATTGTACTAACCTGGATAAAATCGAATCATTCGATTTATAACTTTATATCAATGATAAAAACAACATATGGTCAACTGAAGTGTAATATCACTTTGTAACACCGAAACCAATTTCGGATAACAATAGGAACATTTCACAATGATCTCAATCTCTGGGTTAACTGTCTAAGGGAGCATGGAGAGGTTGTGACTCCCATCTTCCTCTTAGACTTATCCAGAAGAGAGGATCTGAAATTACATCTTGGGCGTATATCTGCAACATTCTGGTGGTAAACATTGCCTGCATCTACATGCATGTGTTATATGAAACAGCATCTCACGCTTAGTTCATCCAGAGTGTCCCATACTCTGCCTATAGGTCACAGCAAGATGTCGGTGATATTAAGCCGGTATTTTCAATAACAGCAGAGAATAACTATTCTTAAAATTCATGGATTGGTAGTGTCTCTTGTAGCAGGTATTCTACCATTCTTGCTTGAGTATCTTCATATCCTCGACTGGGTTCATTCTGCAGGCTTTATATACATATGCTTTATATACATACATATTCCCTCGTCTTTTGGTTGGAGTGCCCGAAACATTATCACGAGTGCCATCCGAAGCTTTAACCTACTTCAACGCCCCTCAAAAATTAAAACGTACTTCTTCTATATTTCCTCACCAGATTGATGTCAGTGGAGGATGATCTGAAACGAGGTCAAGACGAGATGCAGGCCATCGTCTCCGCCAAGCAGAAAGTCATAGATGCCCAGGAGCGGCGCATCGAGTCCCTGGATGCGGCCAATGTACAACTTATGGGTGCCCTGGAACAGCTGAAGGAACGCTACAAGGTGAAGCGAAGAACCAAATCTCAAGGAGATCTCCAAGTCAGCACAGCCAAACTATCGCTCTCTGGAAATTACAAGGACAGCAAATGTTGACCGGTTTGGGCATTTCATGTCGGAGAATAGTCGCCGGGCAGAAAAGGATTAGCTTCTGAAGCTTAGAAAGCAAGGGATGGTGTTGTGGTCCAAGATGGCAAAAGATGAAAGATCATTTTGGTAAAAAGAGGCATCTTTTAAGAAGAGTTGTCTTGGGATAAGATCTTTTAGCTATCTTGGTTATTTCTACACGTACTTCCCTAACGGTTGTTTTATCGGTGTCTGGTCGTGTGACAGACAGTAACGTTAGGTTCTACCTCGATAGTAGCCAATGTGAAAACAAGATTCAGTCTTCTTTATGGAAATCATGAAGGTGTCGTTGAAATGCCAATTGTTTCCATACGATACATATCTGGCAATATTTCCTAAAAAACTTGGAATTGTTATAAAGAAGTGTGCTGTCAAAAATGCAGAAAAGTTGGAAGCTTTATAATTTCTTGGATCTTAACAGTTTAACGTTGTGTCAATAAATGACAAGTTCATTGCCAATGTTTACTTTAGATGCAAAGTGATGATAGCTGTTATATGATCACAAAAACATATTGCAAGTCATCAATATTCTGCAAACAAAATTTAATGTAAGTAAATTGTTTGGCGGCTCAGCGGTGACTAATATTCTTTAATTGAAAGGAAAATAGTCAACTGTAAATTTTGTTGCAAAACTATGAAAATATTTGATGTATCAATTCATCATTTGGTTAATAATTGTGAACATATTGACAGGCAGTTACTGGCATTTTCATGGCACCTTATTGATTAAATTCCTCACAAATGGAAAATTGTATCAAGTACGACTCTTTCAGGTTAAGAAAATTAGCCAGCTCTGGCCTAACAGAATCTCTGGCTTGGCCAACATATTCCGTTGCCTAGCATTCGGGAGCATGGATGAGGTTTAAAATTCATGCCTTCAACAGGTGAAATAAAAATCTCATTTCTGCTTCGATATTGCTTCCAAGAGCCATCAATGAACAATAGCTGTTCACATTCAAATCTTTTGTAGGCAAATTCGCTTGATTAGAAGGGGGAGGGGGGTGTTCAGACTGAAATCCCTCGAGTTATGAGTTATAACAATTATGTAGATTGGGATGATTGCTCATAAATCGAAACTTTTATGAAGTTAACAACTTCTTTGTTGTTGAATATGGAATAGTTTCTTAATGTTATCATCATAATGTCATATCATATATAATACCCTGTCCTCAACTCAATATGTAACTCCCAGTAAGTGTGGGTAATTCAAGTGTTGGGGGTAGAGGAGGGGGAGGGGGGAGAGATACCTCTCCCTCACCCTATCATGACATTGTTGACAAATTAATACTTTCAAAGGTTAGTTAGTAGCATGCGTGAAAAAACATAGCTTGGAATAAACGGTCAATATTGGACAATATTGCCTTTCCTCACCATTAAATAGATAAATCACTTTTTCATGCATCTTGGAAAAGGAGTTGATCCAATGTCACAAGCCTAGCATAACATTGTAAATCAATAGTGTAGAATGGAGTACAGTGTTAATTTGCTGCATCTGTCTCCAAAGCAAAACTATAAAACAAGAAAACTTTTATAAACAAAAATTTGAAACAAAAACATTGATGAAAATCTTGATACACCAAAAATCTGCTTACCTTTGAATATATTTTGAACCTAGAGTATTTAGGTACCTTGAATATATTTGATCTGGTCATTGTAAGTTAGAGGTCAATGTTAAATGTAGCCTTCTATTTTGATGTAATAAGTGCAGTGGATTGTGAAAATTAACAGCATGTCTGAGAACATTTCTGTCTTAAGTATTGTTAAGTTTGTTTTCAACTGTAGTGGAAATAACCGGATCTAGAAGAACTAAGATACTGTTTTGAAAAAGTTGTGTGACGTCCAAAAAAAAAAAATTCAATTTCTTATCCTAGAGTACAACCAAAATCCATCCGCCCCCTCTCAATGGTAATTCTATCTGGTCATTTGTTTTTGATATTATGTGTTGGTTTCTCGTAATGTTCAAATGTACTATAGATGTCGTATTTGAAAATTATTGGGCATGTATGTGTCTAAAATGTATCAGAAATATTTGTTTATTCGCTTTCGTTGTTTGAAAATGCTTCAAAGCTGTTAAAAAAAGGTGTCAGGGGTCCAGGGCTGAAAACTCAGGGCTGAAAACCCAGGGTTGAGACTGGACTTATATGTGAGTATTGTTGTCTGTGCTGCATACCATGCATTGTGTAAGTACAAGGGGAGGGGGGAGGGTAGGGGTTAGAGAAGGGCAGATAGATTACTGATGGGGTCACTAGGGTAGACATCAGGGTAAATATTTATGAAAAGGCTCTATAGACTATGACAGAGGGTGAGCTCTCAAGTTTTGAATCATTATTAGGCCGATTACAAATCTTGAATCTATAGAAGGTAGTTGAAATGTTTTTCATACAATCCTTGCCCCATCACTGGCCCCCCTCACTCTCTCTCTCACCCTTTATCCATGCCAGCTGTGTTATGGCAAACTAGTGTAAGTTATTCCTATGGCAAACCACTTTAAAGTATAATCATTATATGGATTTGATTCTGCCATGCATTAAATATTAAAAATTAGTATGTTATTTATTAATTGAAGCTTGTCTGAAAGTTTGGTTTATCATCGACAGACAGACAGACAGAAGGGTAACTCGTTTTCTTTGTTCGTTAGGGATGAAAGGTACTTAAACGATGCACAGTATTGAAGCTGAACTAAATGATACACAGAAACTTGATTGGGAAATTATCGACAAACTTGAAAAGGACAAACAGAGATCACTCGATTTGTAATTCTTCAAGTCCGTTTCTTTCTCAAAATTCTGTCAACCTTATTTTTGTTTTGCTTTTTTGATTTAGGTGTTAATACTGAGCTGCTGTCATTAATGCTCACGACAGTATATACTGGAGGGATAATACTTGCAGAGTTAGATTTTGTTCTACAATGGGCAGAGTGCTATCACAGTATTAAGGGTTGACAGTGGCGAAGGTATCGATTCAATAGGTAACTGTATAAGAGGGAGAGGTGGGGTTAGGATTCATTTGGCGAAGAGAAAAGCTTTATAGAGAATAAAAAAAACAGACCACCAGTCAGAGAATATATATTTTAATCAGCAGCTGTAACCTGTCAAAGAATGTTTATACAAATTAAGAAAAAAGATTTAGAAAGGTGATTTATATATCATTTAAGGAGTATTAGACCATAAATTTTAATGCAATGTTGAAGAGCTGGTCGGTTCACACATTTGCAGGTGGATTTTAATAGTGTAGGTGGTTATGGTGATTAGTTCTATGAATATTCATGGGAAATATTAATTGTGTGAACAATTCTTAAAAAGTCTTAAATCTTGTATTCTTATCATGCTGAATGTTTGTAATGATGAAAAGTAGAATGAATAGAATAGTCGGTGCTTTTACGTTTAGAAAAATTAACTTTTTTTTTCCGGAGAGACGGTTTGGACCATATCGGTCTGTTTTTTTATTTTTTTATCAAAGTGTTACGATTGGAAATATCTGACAATTTTTATTCACCTGAAATTTTCTGGTTAGGTTTGATGACAAATTCCATCTGGAAAAATGAAAGCCTTGCTTTTTCAACCAACAGTGAGAATTTTGGTGCAGTAAATGCTTTTACATCAAAGAGCTGGAAATAATTGGCTGTTTGCCAGCATTTAAAATAATTTAAATATTTTGTTGTTATACTGTTGCCAAAGGCCTGTTGGTTCATTGTTGACGGCTGTAGTATGTCAGTCTGTTTAAAAGGAGAGGGAGTCGGTGACCATTAAACAATTTATTCAACACAATCTTCCTAAAAAGGATTAATACAAAATTTGGCCAATTTCAGTTCCATAGGCACATACCTCCCCTCTCACCAATTTTCTGTGTTAATTTGGTCCCTGGTTTGCCATTTATGAATGACAAGGAGAGTGGTTTTAGGATGCCCTAAGGCAGCTTAAAGACATACATCTAACCAGGGTTAGAATAGAAGAAGCATATGTCTCCAGCTTGATAAATTTATTTGGTTGTGTTGGGTAACCGTGACCCTGCGTAAGAGTATATATGAGGTATCCGCAGTATTTGCTTTGTGATAGTTCCCAGAGAACGGTGTTGTATTAAGTGTGTCTCTTATGTTTTACATGGTTTGGTGAATCCTTTAGTGTTTTTTATTTTTTAGCAGTATGAATGCCTGATGAGGTTCAGAGTCTTGTTTATTTACTGTTTTATGTTGTCAGATGTTTTTTTTATATTTTTAACTGATATTTTGTTGTGCTCAGTATACATTCAGTATATATTTACCCTGTTTTCATAGCTGAGATTTTTTGCCCCCTTTTTTTGTTTTTATTTATAAATCTTTGTAAATTTCTTGTACAGTCCAAGCATAAAATTGCCTTGTACATATTTTTTTTCCACCTTAAATATGTACTGATGGTAAATATATAGGCGCTGTAAAATGTTGCTTTGTCTTGCCTCATCACCATGGAAGTTATCACCATGGAGACACATAGAAAAGCATTGTGATAAATATGTCTACATGTCTTGAACAAAGCAGCCAGAGACAATTAAACAGAATAGTATAACAACAAAGACAGATTTCTGACTTGTTTTTTGTTGTCTTGTTTCTTTTTCCTGAAGGGGAAGGGGAAGGATGGTTTGATCTGAATATTTCATTGGTAAATAAGTGTCACTTTCCATATCTTCCCATTCTAAGGCATACCCCATTAAGTTACCTTTTGATTTTACTAGAAACAACTCATTGCTTCTTTTATGTGACGAAAGAAAAAAAAGACTGTCAGCTTACAAAAAATGTTGCGCATTCCTCCATAGTTATGGTCCATAGCATGTTTCATACCGACACAGACTACGGCGAATTTGATCCTGAAAGGTAGAGAGGCAAAACATACGTAGTTTAAATCCTTGAAGTTTCTTCTTACGGTTATCCACTAACATGATATAAACACTTACGAGGTCACAAGCAAATCCCGTATCATTCCCTCCCTCATTCCCTCCACCCCACCCTCACTCCCTTCCATTCCATGACACATTGCGTTTGCAATATGCATATATTTAGTTTGCTTCACTATACCTTGCCACCCCCTCCCCTCCCTCAACTCCCTACATCCTTGACTGCCTCCAACTTGATCATAACACCGAGCAGCATGTCGCTTTACTCTGGAAAGTACTCACGAGCCATTGTATTCTTGTTTTGAGGTAGATGCTACTGAGCTTTTAATACTCCTGAATATCAAAATGACAACAACAGAAGTACAGGAATTGTCCAGACTAATGCTACGTCTTGTGGTCAGATGTACATAATGAACCATGGTAAGCAGATATCTGGATTGGTGACGAGAGATTTTACGGGAAAAAAACCTTGGTTCTTTAAGATGAGGTCTCACCTACCTTCTCGAGGGAGGATTGGGGGGTGGGGGGTTCAAACCAGGAAGCCATGAACTCTTGAGTTGGGAAACCAATCATTTAAGTAAGGTCACAAAACATTTAAAGATGGGTACGATATTTATCCTGTAATTTGTGAACCATTTTTGGACACGATGTTGCAACAGTGGGACAAGACTACAGCAGTCTGCATGGGTACCCCCTCCCCCCCCCCCCCCCACATTCCCCCACCGGTGCGCCTGAGCCTGTTTATGGGCCTTTCGTTTGTAAGGGTTAACCTAATTACTCCTACATCAAAGTTAATGAATACTACACACTGTTCCTTTAAGCACCCTCTCTCTAATTGAAAAATCTTCAATCGAAATTCTCCGTCACGGAAATGGTATCATATTTATCTGAATTAATTTACAATGAATAAGTTGAAATTAAACAAGAGTAACGCAGACTCCAAAATGACTGCCTCTAAAGAATATGTTCGTCCGCCGTATGGCAGGCAATCAACTAAGTTCGTAAAATAATGGGCCTGACGTTAGTAAAGTGTCATTGACCTGCCTAAATTTGACTGCGCGACCTTCATCACATCTCCAGGTAATTTCGTTAATCCATTACAGTAACGTGAATGTTATACATTTACGTGTTTAATTGAACAGAGAATTTTGATTTTTGAAGACGTGAAAACCGTCACATTCTTCCAAACACTATTGTGTTTTATTATAGCGTTAGCGTACAACACTTCAATTAACAGTGGTATATTGTAGGCCTAATCGTATTTGCATCCTGGACTCCCCAAGGACTCCCAACACTATTGTATAGCATATGCCTACAACACTTTCCACTAGTAATGGCAGTCAACCCGTATATTAACCTAATTTGCATCCTGGAGTCTTAAATTTCATCAAACGATCATTCTGTGAATTATCAGCGGCATTTTTGGTTGATGAGTAATGCTTCATACCGTTTTCACAAAACAAAAAACATGTTACGTTGAGTACACAGTGAATGGCTCTTGTCCACAACGATAACATTTAAACATACGCAACGAAGTCAGTTAAGTTGGTTGAATAACCCAAGAACCAGGGTTACGGAAACATAGAGTATCTAAACATCAGGAGGCTGCCATTTACAGAGCTATCTGGCAACATTATGGATGCAATACCTCCATGGTAACACACCGTGATATGGGAACAAAAATATTTAACCCATCTCTAAATACTCCCCGTGTCTCGGAGATAACTGTGACGTTGATGAGGTTGTTAGTAGACAGATTAACCTTTGGTTAGGTTTCATTGGATGTAAACATCCCGTTAGTGACGTCAGCAATCACAGGTATATATAAATATTGCTTGTTTAGACATACAAATCGCTCTCATGTCGTCTTTTGCTTCTCATTTGCTCCAGCGAAAAAAAATACATGTTAAACAAATATGTTATCGTGATATTCACAGCGCTTTGTGACAACGTTCCTATATCAGGCCCGTATGAAAACATGTGTACATTATGTATACATATATACATATACATATATATATATATATATATATATATATATATATATATATATAATAATAGGCTAATAATAATGAAATATCTGGAGAAACAGAACCAGAACAGCTGCAAAACTTTAGTGGCTCTCAAACGTTACTTTTTTTCTTGGAGTATAACATATCAAGACTTCAATTTTGCTGCTGCATAAAGTCATCATTTAATTTGATTGTTGCATGTGGCAGAAACACTTTCGTCTTTGTGGCATAGGCTATAGCCATCATGTACACAGCATCACTGATTAACCTCCAATCAAACAAGATCTTCCCGGTTTCACATCACTTTCAATACATCATATATGCGATTTTTAAATCAAATTATGGTTTTATTTAATCCAGAAATTAATTTTCCTACTGAATTGTTTGTAATTATTGCAACGCATTTTGAATAATGATTACGCTTTGAAAGTATGGATTTCTCCCTTTTATCACCGCTGCCAAATAATTCTGCTCAAAAGAACGCAGGCCCTAATTCACAGCGGGACTCTTAACGTTTCGTTCGCGGTTATTCCTTACCATGTTCCGATGTTTACAACCATATTTGATAGTCAGTGACTTCATTATCTACATATACTAGTCTCCTGCATGTGCTCCAGCGAAATTATGTATCAATTAAGCTACAACTGATGTATTCAGGGACCTTGTAATATACTGCCTAATTATCTGCATTATCAGCCAGAATAACTCGCTACTCATAATTAACTACAATGATAAATGCCATTTATTATATATACAGTGGATATATGTAAAACGCACAGTGTTCAACTTTAAGGTAGATAAGTATAGGAAAGAGTTATCGTCAATAGCAATTTTTAAAACTGTCATTTTTGTCAAGTTACTTCATAATTGAGAAAGACACTGCTTGCGTAATCGTTGTCAGGGGTACTTGGATAGGTTTTATATTTATCGACACAGTGACATTTCAGCAGGAGTGAGTAAGATCATATGAGACTTTAAAAACAGTCAACGCTGGATCAGGTTCATAGGAACCTTTTCGTTGGTTTGAGAATTATGGTACGGTGCACTGTAGGGGCCATGAGCCCAAATAATATTTGGAGTTTCTGTCTTAATAAAGATACCGTATATATAATGATAAGTACCGCCCATGACGGCCCTTTCATGTCACACGCGGAGGGAAATGATGTGAAAATTAGCAGAAGTTGTTTATGTTCAAACGATGGCTTCCACATCCCTCTTCCAGAAAGCCGGCACGCTCCTAAAAACCGCGAAAAAACTGTTTGATAGGTCTCATATATGCGAGTCATGTTGCACTAAAGTGCTCTTTTGCAGAAGACGCCTACACAATTGGGCTGATCTCATTAAAATATAAAATAAACTAATAATAATAAATGTTAGGCTATAAAAACGATGCAAATTTCTTAAATCTCGTCATTTTCACTTGTTTATACAGTTCTACATCTTTCTCTTTATTTAACCAAGAAGTTGATTTAATCCTCGATAACGTCTACCATTTCTCAGTATATCTGAGTAATTTGCAGTTTTATATAGAACCCGACTTGTTTGGCAATAATAGAGCATCCTTTGAATTATGCAAGGAGAACACAGAATGCTTCTATACATCCACGCATTGGCCTTCCACCAATCACTTAGTGAAGACTACCCCCTACACTTACCCTTTCCCTCACCCCTCCCCCGTTCTCCGGGACAAACCGACCTACAACACGGCCCTTGTGCCGGGTTCTATTCTATAGCATAATTACAGTGAACTTATGCTTTATTTGCACCCCGACAACTGAAGACGTGTCTGCGCATTTTCTACCTTCATCAAGTTGCACCCCTGGTTAACTTTGTGAACTTGTAGCTAAGTTACCCTCCAGTAACCATCCCTCTTGACACATAATAACGTTAGATTAAGTGCACCCCCGTATTTTGTATTAGTTGCAATTATTCGCTCATCTCCGCCTGTTGAATTCCTGCCACTGTTACTCAAGGTTGCGTTGCTATTCATAATGCACAATAGCAATGCACAGAACCGTATAAAACACTGTATTGTTGACATCCCTAAGTGCCACTAAGAACAGTCCGATTTCTCCGTAGTCATGTATTCATTGAGTCGGACTCGTGCAATCAGTACTTCACAACAGAACAAGGTGTGTATGCGAAGGCTAAACTTTTGTAAAATAAAGGAATAACACACACGCCGACGACCTATTTGTTTGATTTGGTTCGCAGCTAGAGATGTCTTTAAAATAGTTACATCGAGAAAAGCCGAAAGGAAAATTCAACGAAGGTATGTTTTTTTAATTTGTATAATCTCTTTTCCCATATTGTGTACATCTAATCTGCGTGTAATATCGTTCTTAGCGTATGCGTAATGAATAAATGTTCCGTAAAATGTAGGTTTGGAGTTATAATTGGTTAAGTGCTGTGTGAGCTATGCTACACAGTTCCTGGTGCCTACAGCAAGCATGTGGGCGAGATGTGGATATATGTCAGTGACATGAGCAAAGCCGGAGGAAGTCCCCCCCCCCACCCCCATCTCCATCGTCAGTCGGGGAAGGTGGGCGGAAACGCACGTCACTTGGATACGTGTCATTTAACTGACATAACAGCCCCCTGACAGTTAGGGGTAGAAATACTGTGGTTAACTTACACAGCTATGAGTTTCCTCGCACTCCTCCACGGATCCTCCTGGAAGGGCCCTCAAAATAATATAGACTTGGTTGGCTCGCCATAAATACGAAGTGAGACGTAATAATCTGTACTGTCCCTAACATTAGACCTACTAACGAAACGATAGCAAAATTAGGTTCGCTAGATCGAACTGTTTCAATGATTTCTAAATATTGAAGATGTATAGAAATGATTCAAATAACGTTCAGGAGGGAGACCATTGGGGGGGGTGGCTGTAGGGGGTGGCGGGTTGTGTAAAAAAATGGAGAGTTCAAATCTGACATTGTGTGACCCTCGTTTTCAATCTTGGACACGACCGCACGAAGGATAACCATTGTGTAGTGCCTGGTAATTTGCAGGCGCTCCCCCTTCCCCTCCCAAGTTTATATTGGTACCTGATCTACAGTAGCCTACGTCATCGGCAATGTGCAGTGACCGGATTTTCCAACAAAACTTGGCCGACAAGTCTGCCTAAGTAATCGGCTAAAGCAGACATGTAATTAATCATCGAAATCTCATTATAGGCAACGTTGACATAATGACTTTATTCACTTCGGGGAAAGGTAAAGATGGATTAGTAATAGGCAGATTTTGCCATCAATGCAAACAAAAACCTGCATGGTAACTGAGGCTTCGGCGATGACTTTTTGTAGAATGAGGAACGCCATTTATGTAACAAACTCAGGGCTTCATTAATTATCTGTTTTAGCTATAATTTTCAGAATAAGGCAGTATTACAGTTAAGTCACATCATAGTTCGCTGGAAATACAGCTCGAAAGTATATAGGCATTCAGAAACAACGACATTTGTTTACATGTGTAAGTAGGCTATACGATCTAGCTGAAAACGTTGGTTAACATTGCATTGCTAATGATTGGGAGAGTGATAGATATGGGGGATGGGCTGGTTGGGATGGTTGAGGGGGGAGGGGTGATGTGGGGGTCATCAAACCCCTTTCAACAAAGAACAACAACATGGCTTGGTAGCAACAGCAACTCGTCCTCTCTCCTCTGAGCTGCCTGCTCTCATATACTCACCCATTCTCTGATGTCCTTTGTCTGGATCCTATAGACCTGTCCCGATCGTAAAATACTATGCGAGTATTCCTTCCTGTAATCCCTGCCCCCCCACCTCTCTTCCCCTGCATCTGTTGGGCTTTACTGAGGGAGGTTTCGATGCACTGCACATCAGTGGCAAACTTCTCGGAGAACGAATTCGCAGTAGATTTGTATAGAACCGTGATACTGCACTAGGCAAACCATCTTTAGTATGGCTGCGTGGTCAGTCTCAATGAGAGGGGACGAGAGTGGGGGGGGGGGGGGAGTGAGGCGGGGGAGGGCGTGTATTCCAGATGAAATGAAGTGAGCTTTTCGTGTAGATGTTTTATCCTGGGTACAATGACTAAATGCGATTACAAACAGTTGAAAAAGAAGGTGAACATACTGCAAAGGCTACACAAAATACTGAAGGGAGTGTAGGCCTATGGGACGTTAAAAACATTTAAACGTTTTAATCATGGCTTCCTGTAATCATTTTAAGCATTGTTTCGAGAATACTGGTTTTGATACTCTACTACAAGTGGTCACAGTTGATGGTATACTCATTAAACTTAAAACAATAGCAGACGAAAGAGAAACGAACGTTAATAAGTTAACTTTGCGGTTAATTAAAGGGTTGCCATTAACCATTAATTCCTTTCACTAAAAGTGTCTTATTAACGTCGGGTGAGTCACTGATTTTAGTTTCCTTGTATTTCTGTACAAACTTAAGTGCTCTTGGAAAAGGTTGAAGCGTTTTTAAAACTTCGCCTGCAAAAAGCAAGCAAGAACAATGTAACTTCTAACAAACATTTCATTAGGACTACGTAATATTATTATGTAATTTAGACTAGGCATGTACATGACACTGTTATTGTAAACCACACATGATCTATATACATATAAATATATTATATTATGTAGTAGCAATGTTAACACAGTGCAAGCAAGGAAGAGAATGACCAATGGAAGGTGCAAAAGCAACAAGGTCATTTCTCTGTCGAAGCTCGCTGCCAGAATAGCATTACATAAGCTTGTCCAAACTAACGTCATGTAACGTTGGCAGGATCTTACTGGTCAGACATTTTTAAGATCCAGAATCCCTGATTGGACCAGTCATACAGATCAATTTATTAATATGTTACCCTCGCCAAATGAAACAAAAATAATCATTTTAAGTTTAAATGTACCATGCATATTCATTGGTGTTAGAAATGTTTGCAAGGTTATACTAGGCTATCATTAGAATTACACAGTGTAACTGTAATAGAGACTCATATAAAGACTATATCACCAGTTGCCAACTTCTCTCGAAATTATTCCTAAGGCCGACAGCACAAATCTGTCAGTTTGTCATGGCAACAAGATGCCGCCATTTTCAGAGCTATATATGCTAAAACATGCAACATCGTATCGCCCTGTGGCTATATAGGGCGCTTTGCTATCTCACCATTCCTTTGTTTTGGCGGGCTCAACGGTACAGGTTTTTAAAGGCAGGTATAGCGCAGCATGCTTAGGAGAAACGTTTTATGCAGTTTGTTCGGCGAAATATACAAACGTAAACGTAGAGACTAAAATAATTTCACACAACTTAGGGTGCTGAACCTATATTATATAGGCTTGTGTTTGCGATGTGTTTCACTGCTTTGGACCAAGCTGTATAGGCTATATACGCATTGTCTGAAATACCCACTTTCCCTCCCCGAAATCGAAAACAACTGCGACATTCTTTTAGTGAGAGGATTACAAGTAGTAGACATCTATATAAGGTGTAAACATATATATTCTGTAGTTGTAATGCGAGGTCTAACCACCAAACAAAGAATGAAAAACGGTTTAAATATGTTACTTGAACATTGACCTTTACAAGCTAAAATCGTCGAACAAATTTACAGATGGATAAGTGGCCTTTACAGGTTATTAGATGGGCTTCGTGGGACTATGGGGGGAATGGTACTTATAGTATGCGATGGACACTTATAGAATATCGATTCGGCGCCGTTTATTTGTAGGTCTGTAACAAGAGGTCAACAGTTGATTGAATTATACCTGAAAGTACTTCACTTTCTCTCTGAAGAGGACCGGATTATCCACCCTTACAGGATTTAGTGAGTGCCTACCCATACTTGCCAACATTCGTACTCATTAATTTGTACTCTTGCTCCCACTCGGGCCATTTTAAGAAATCAAGGATAGATTCTAATAGAATATAAAAATACGTTGCACGGCCTTAGAGCTTAGACAGTACTCGTACTCAAACGGGTACCATGTTGAATACTTAGTAATTGTATTTAGACTCTGGGGGGTACCAGGGTGTTTTCTAGTTGAATTAATACTTATAAGGGTACCAGGGTGTATTCTAGTTGTATTAATACTTATAAGGGTACCAGGGTGTATTCTACTTGTATTAATACTCATACAGGTACCATGCAGGGTGTATTCTATTTGTATTAATACTCATACGGGTACCAGGGTGTATTCTACATGTATTAATACTCATATACAGGTAACATGGTGTATTCTACTTGTATTAATACTCATACGGGTACCAGGGTTTATTCTAGTTGTATTAATACTCATACGGGTACCAGGGTGTATTCTACTTGTATTAATACTCATATGGGTACCAGTGTGTATTCTACTTGTATTAATACTCATACAGGTACCATGCAGGGTGTATTCTATTTGTATTAATACTCATACGGGTACCAGGGTGTATTCTACTTGTATTAATACTCATATACAGGTAACATGGTGTATTCTACTTGTATTAATACTCATACGGGTACCAGGGTTTATTCTACTTTTATTAATACTCATACGGGTACCAGGGTGTATTCTATTTGTATTAATACTCATATGGGTACCAGGGTGTATTCTACATGTATTAATACTCATATACAGGTAACATGGTGTATTCTACTTGTATTAATACTCATACGGGTACCAGGGTTTATTCTACTTTTATTAATACTCATACGGGTACCAGGGTGTATTCTACTTGTATTAATACTCATATACGGGTAACATGGTGTATTCCACATGTATTAATACTCATACGGGTAACATGGTGTATTCTACTTGTATTAATACTCATACGGGTACCAGGGTGTATTCTACTTGTATTAATACTCATACGGATACCAGGGTGTATTATACTTGTATTAATACTCATACGGGTACCAGGGTGTATTCTACTTGTATTAATACTCATATGGGTACCAGGGTGTATACTACTTGTATTAATACTCATACAGGTACCAGGTTGTATTATACTTGTATTAATACTCATACGGGTACCAGGGTGTATTCTACTTGTATTAATACTTATAAGGGTACCAGGGGGAATTCTACTTGGATATTCATACTCATACAGGTAACAGGATGTATACTACTTGTATTAATACTCATATGGGTACCAGGGTGTATTCTACATGTATTAATACTCATATACAGGTAACATGGTGTATTCTACTTTTATTAATACTCATAAGGTAACCAGGGTGAATTCTACTTGTACTCATACTAATACGGGTACCAGGGTATATTCTACTCATACTCAGACGGGTGCCAGAGAGTGGAACTCTCCTTACACTCGTGCTATTGTAGGGTTATACTCGTTTTACAGGCCTGTAAAGAAATGCCCCTTTCTTTACTATAGTATGTGGACTCCTTGTGTTACCCAGTTGTATCCTGTTTGATCCTACAGGACTCCTTATATTCTATTCAATACACTATACACAGTATTCCACACATTTACTCTCACTGTGAAAACATTTATCCAAACAGAGATGTGTAATACACCTCATTGTGAATTATTTGCGTTAAACAGCTTACTTCATTTCAACTCTGCACATATTAAATGCTGCGATATTTGATACTTTCTTCAAGGATTCGACCAGACAGCTTTGCATAAATCTACCACAGTTGTCACTTTTTAATATAAAAATTTCCCTACTGTTACGATTCACGTTAACGCTTCCTGATTAGCTAACTGTAATACGGCAACGAAACATTAATCGTAACCTTAAAGCGATATATGATTACCTGTACTCTACAACGAAACATTTCACTTTTACGAGATAATTGTTTCCATCTTTAATCTACATGTTGGCATAGAAACCAGTTTGTTCCAAGTATAGGCCTAAATATCGTTGAGGTTATTATAGAAATGATTCAAGTGCTACTTGAAATAAACAGATGGGAAGAAATATCCCAATATTGTAGTTCCTAATGAAACAATGTGAACATGACGTAACATTTTAGTAAATCCCGGGAATGCCTTTTCGAAAAATTTACCATGACATGAGATGAGTTGCTCCAACATCACCCTAATGCGCAAATACAAGTTGGGGGAATACTTCCAATATGGCCGCGTTGCTAGGGATACTGACGTTCGCATAATATTGTCATACACTGACAGATTCGTCCTCTGTAGAAGTGTTGCATTACCACAGTGTACATTAATAAAGCGAAGTATACTTCTGGGCTCTTCAAGTCAGTTCAATATTCATACAATTAGTTTTGAAAATCAAATCAAAGCTATGTTGCTATTACCTCATTCTGCCAATCTATAACCAACACACGTATCGATAGAAAATAACCTGCTTTAGATAAGAACCTTATTAATTATAAAATTTTCAAGGTTTATTATACCTCTCTGTGAAGGTTTATCTTCTTTGAAATGTCTTTTTCGTTACATAAACAGGAAACTGTTTATATAGCAAGGTCTATTCTGTGAGATCATGAATACAACTTTAAGGGTCTTATTGCCGCGTCTGGCCAATACTAATTTTACCAACACACCAGAGTATTACCCTAATTAAGGCTACAATTAAATCAAACTAAGAGACATTACTAGTTAATGTATATAAGAATTTCATGATCCAATGCGGCTATTAACATATCCTCATCCGGACACACTTTCACATATAATTGTAATAATCATAATTCAAAGAGAAAATGTTTCGACTTTTGTTTCTCTCTTACAAAGAGAGTGAATCAGAATACTGTGATAGATCGTATATATATATATATATATATATATATATATATATATATATATATATATATATATATATATATATATATATATATATATATGTATATATATATATATGTATATATATATATATATATATATATATATATATATATATATATATATATATATATATATATATGTATAAACGATCTATCACAGTATTCTGATTCACTCTCACTCCCAGCAGGGAGTTAACATCTCCCTGGTCCCAGTCCCAGCAATTTGTCATGTGATCACGTGGTCATGACGGTGGTATGTCAAGTATATACCCTTGAAAAGAAAACAGATATCGAACATATGCTAACTCGTGCCCTATCATACTGTATAGAGTTTGTACAATACAGACGTACCCTATATCACTGTCTGTGCCGCCCAAACACATCACCCGCTGCCAGACAAAACATCATTCTGAAAGTCGATACATACTTGTAAAGCAGCTGAACGCTATGTAATTATGAATATTCATTAACCTGTATATGACTATATGGTGCAGCGTTCGATATCCGAGAGCATTTATTCTCTCCCCTCTCCTCCGTATATTGAAATCTGTAAAAATACCAAAAGTGAACAGCAACAAAATATATATTTTCCTTCTGTAACCCTTTGCAACTCAATTGCGTGTGTGTGTGTGTGTGTTTTGTTCTAACTATATAGATGCATCGGAATATGAACACGCTCACGTGTTATTACTTTATATATGATACGCTTTAGGAGCCCTGCTGTGTAAGTTCCAACTTCCATATGACGTCAATGCAGTTTTCAAAATAATGTTAAAAGCCAGAACATGCTGTTCGCTGCCCCCCCCCCCCCCCACAATCTCTACGGTACTACTTCTCACCTACATGTTTGCTCCAAATTCCCATGTGGTTCAAAAGGTAACACCTTCAACAAGCAACGTCTGGAAAAATGACACGAAGGAATATTTTCTAAATTTGTATTTTACCAAATAGATTACAATGAATTTCCCTTTTTTACAGGCTAAAATAAATTGTACCCTTGATGAAATTCCTTGATCCGTTTAGCGGTTATACCAAATTAAAAAGATAATTTATGATTTTAAATTTGATGTCATGGGTATCATTATGATATAACGTGTACATGCTTTGGTTCATTTAAACGATGCTGTCAAACGTAACGCATTATCTCCAGCTACATTCATTCATGCATGAATCGTTACATGTATACTGACACCATATAGTATTCATTGGCCTGCAGTCATCCGTGTACAGCTGCCTCCCTCTCAACGCACACTCCGCAGTGACATTGAAAAGCCGTCATCGTCCAAATAACTGACGTCATATGATCCTAAACCATGACGTCACAACTGTCTATATATTCTATAAGCCTATACATTGATATTTCGTTCAGCTGGTAATTCTGTTTTGGTTGGCAGCCTGTATCGTTCTATAATAATCCAAATCACAGCTTAAAATCGATGTGGTGTGTTGTTTGGTCTAGAGGTCGTGTTTTTGCCGTATATTTATTTCGCTATAATAATGGCAGGCGGCAAAATGAAGAGATAAAGAGGTAGTTATAATATTTTCCAAGCCTGATTGTTATATTTTTTTCGGTGAAAAAAATGGAAATGTTTTCGCAGCCAATGAGTGTTAGAGTTCTTTCAGTTCAGCATTTTACATTAAAATAGTTAAGCAACATGAAACGTTCAATCTTAATTTATATATAAATATTTCTGAGCAAAAATTGTCGCCGCATATATTATTAACTTTCTTTTCTATCGTATAAACCCGTCTTTGAAAAACTCATTGGTATATTCCTAATGGTTCTCTGTCTGTGAACGATTTATAATGTACTTAGCTTCCTCACTTACCAGCCTCATCATACTTACTGCACTCTCGCTTTATCGTGTCTTGAGTTTACACACATCAAATAAACCGCTTCTGATTTTTGTCTGTTCAATCTTTTCACGATGAATTGTACACAGCCGATAGATTAGCATACGTAAATTCAATCCGTGTATACGTCGCACAAAAATAAATGAAATGGTCGAAAAGAGAATATTGCAAGCATCCGGGGTTTTCCCCCCTTCTATTTAGAGTATTTTTTTTCGGTGGATTTCATTCTGGATTATTCAATCATATTCCGTCTTTATTAAAATAAAATATAAACATGTAGCTCATTAGCATACGTCAAGTTTCATTCCAAATAAAAGAAGGAATAAATAGCAAACCAAAGTAAAAAAATGTTAACAATTTAAAAAATACGTTTGATGTATTCCTTGTTTCTAATACTCTTATAGATCACTGTCTGGGCGACAAAATAATGGAAAGTAAGCTAACTTAACTGTTTGGCATAATGTATATTAAATCCTATAGCAGACTAGGTCTACGGCAGTCCTCAAAATAGTAGTGCTACTTAAGCATGGTGGACGGTGGGGATCATGAGGCAAGAGTGAACGGTGACCGGAAGATTGGAAGAAAGTTAATTAGAGGGTTAATTAATACTATAAGTTAACCACTTATTATAAGCTGTATGTGTATCATGGAAAGTGACCATGTTGGAATTGCTTGCTTAAGTGTGCTATTTCACATGGAAAGAAACATTAATTAACATAGCAACACGGGCACTAGACTATACACGGTAAAACCTCTGCGTTTAACACGCGGCTTAGGATATCCCACTCAAGCGTAACAGATAAAGCCTACAGCGTTTTTTATACTCTCTCTCGATTTGCTACAACCTTCGTTAATCAGGCTTTCACAAATCAACGATTTACACGTTGGCGTTCGTTCGACTGTCCTTCGCCGATCGATACCGACATATTAATGCAGCCCCATCGGCTGACGATGAAGTATCCCCTCGCTTCCATATCGACTAAATTCACGTATTGTTTGATTACATTAACCGACAATTTGTCGCACCGCTTGTTTTTGAAGGCCCCGATAGCAGATGCTTGTAAAACTAAAAGAGGCGATATTTGGGGATACAATTTTAAATGCCATGCCTAAATATAGTAATGATAGTTTCATTTTATACACAATACCAAAACACGATTATTCGTGACAAATTGAAATTTGATACAAAATCTATGACCATATTCTTCCGGCGAGGGCCCACGTTATGCAAGTTGTGACCTAGTTCAACCTCTTATATGGGGACGGACGGGGTTTGAATGATGTCATGGGTTGGCGTGAAGCAGGGGACCCTTAATATAGTATCCCTCAAACCTTTTACAACATCATCAATGTTGTAAACGGTCTTTTAAAATCTCTAATTATTTGTTGAGAATTATAGTAGCGACTTGAACGATTCACAGGAAATATGCAATCACGTACCGAACCCCGAATCAGGGAAATAGCATACAATTATGTTTATGTCAGTAATTCTTTGTATATAGAACCTAATCTATTGTGTGGCGTGTATACTTATTGATACGTCAATGGTTCCTTCCCTTATATACCGGTTATCGTAAACAATGCTTCCGACAAGAGAAAAAACACAGAATGCATAGGAGATGGATAAATACTATTTTAGTGTATTCCGCGTTTCGGAATATCGATTCCGCCCGAAGTAATCATTGATTCGATGCGTATATATTCCTACGGATATAATCATGCACATGTAATCTTCCGTTACAGCTGAAATGGCTTCCTGCGTCCATTCAATATTATCATAATTCATGACTCAGTGACTTAAGTTTTAATAAAGACATTCACCCGGCTTCAACACATCTTATAAGCTGATCAAAGAATCGTTGTAACGCAGAAACATATCGTATAGTTAAACAGTCTTATATCCTTATACTAAACAAAGGAGAAACACGAGAGGAAACAGAAGCAATGAAGGGTTTGTTCTCTCTGAATCAAGACCGGTGGAAAAACGTTCAAGGCCAATTGGTGGTTTCTTATTTCCGTTTAGATGAAAGTTTAAATGAAATTCGAAAGATTTAGCATTGATTTTAATTGAAAATTGATTAGAATTGGACCTTGGCGATCACTTTTAATAAATTACTTCCTTTTCCCATCCTTTCCACGCATGTGTTTATTCTTTTTTTCTTTTGCTTGGTTCCATGTTAGTTAAAGTAATTTACCAAGTTTTGTATGGGAATGTTGTAAATGGTTTGGTTGTAAGATTGCCGAGGTTAGTCCTATAGAAATTAGCTCTCACACTTTTTCATTCCATACAAATAAGCAGTGGGAAAATAGGAGCGATATTGAAGTAGGGCCAAAGGCAATGGAGAGTGTTGGTGTAGCGATTAATCACCTAAATTAAACAAAAGGTGATAAAACCGGCGAACGGTATGCCGTTTGTGTAAATTTGGAGTATTTAGTCTTGCTCATTTCAATCCGATTTTCCCCATAAGACCCACCGCCCCTGCCATCCTCAAGTTATGATCCCCTCGCCTATATGGGGATCTATAGGTATGGTAGACTAAAAGCTGTTCGGCTATGAAGTTCTTATGGCAACACACGTTTGCAGTGGCAATTGTTTTTAGTGGTACTATTCATGTTTTTAAAGTTGAAGATTTCTCTATCGGCGGTCTATAGACCGGTCCTTATGTAGCATTGTCAGAACATACAATAGTATTCTGCGTTCATGTCTCCTTATGGAATGTCACTTTCCACGGTTGCAGTCAATTCCAGTTACCTATACTCGGTGAACTGTTACAGACAAACGTATGTATAATTACATCAGGAGCGAGCCATACGTACCCTCGTGTACAGTAGCAAGTTCTCGAGACATGCGTAGAAGCGTCGCACAAAAGACAATAGAAAGTCTCATATAGTCGGCGCAGTTAGGTCGATGACTAGGTCCGTTGCGTGAGGAATCATAACTACAGTATGAAATGTATCCCCGAAAAACTGAGGGCAGTATTGAAGAACTTTACATGCATAGACTTCGGATGTGTGACCTGTTTAATTCGCTTTGGCTTCGGCTTGGAGTGCAACGTATCTGTATAAGTTGTCGTGTTGGACGAATATAACCGTAATAGTAATAACCCGCGATTGCTGCGATCCGCGTTATAAAGTCATTGTCGACTTTGCAATCCTCTGTCCCCTTAACAATTTTGCAAGGTCGGTATTTAAGAGTAACTCCATAGTTTAACCCTTTCGGGAAACCAAGAATGCTTTCCTATAGTTAGTGGTAATTGTTAACCTCTTGAGTTGTTAAACTAAAATTCACAAAACTGTCCCGCAGCGCGTGGTTCTTTGTGTGATTTTAAGTGCTTCGACCATACTTGTTATAATCTCGTCTGTACTGTTCTTGTTGTTTTAATTACTGTTTACAAAGCATACACTTCACGCACCTATAGTTCTGTGTTGTTTTTCATCGGTGTGTAATTAGAGTAAAGTTATTATGGAATTAACAACCCACCTGATGTGCCTTATCATCTCAAGGACATTATTGTTTTTATAAGCTTTTTTAATTTGCTTTTATAATTTATATTATTGGATATACCGTACGAAGGAAAGTATACAAAGAATGGTATAGAGAGAAAAAAATCAACCAGATTCCACGATTAATTTGGGGTCTATACAAAGACACACTATATCAGAGAAAATCAACCAAAAATATCTTTACTGTGGTTCACTAATGTAACTTAGAGAGTGCTGTTGAAGTCGGATTGAGTGTACATGCCCTATGGAAGGAATACCTTATAGTTAACCAGTATAGCTGTATGTATATTATAATGTACTACTTCATTACGTTACATGTGTAGGTTAAAGGTAAAGGTTGGGTTCATCTCTGTTTTAAAGGACAGCTTGTACGCACAGAACCAATGGTGCTGTAAACCTAGACATTATATATGCATATGCATGGATATTTAGGTTTCATAAATAAATTACAATCCTGATTCCTGAATATTCATCAATCTACACTTTATATCACCAAGATCTCACGTTTTTTCATCTCTCAAGACAAGTTATAATGTGACAAGTTGCATTGCCTCAAGAAGTACGGTATTGTATGATGCTACATGTGATGCAGTATTTCTCGGGTTATATGGTTAGGGTTAAGCCTAGGGGTTAACCCTAACCATAGGGTTTCCCCGGAGTCCACAAGATACGTCATTCATTGGGCTGTATCATGCATTATGACATTGTTCGACATATTAAACTGTGAACAAAACGGTTCTCTTGAAAAATACTGTCACATGAGGATTGGCTGTTTATATTTACAGTTAGGGTTTTCTAAGTGTACGGATATATATCCAGAAGAACATATATCTCCATGAACTCTTCCTATACGCGAATATCCTTCACAAACAGGGAACGAAGTATGGACATTTCTTAGAGAGGATGTAGATAATTGGGCGCAATTTGATTTATCGATGTATAAATCGTCATGCTTCTATTAATATCAAGGAAATCGGGTCATCTCTTTGCGGACTTTGTTTCCAGACTGACTGTTGGAGTAAACCGTACTTGTTACACACTCGAGGGTGTACTCAATGATAACAATCAGTGATAATGCTTTTTCACACACATTTATACGGTACTATAGTAATCAACATTGGGACATTTTGTTGAATCTGATCATATCTCCACCAAACCGTATTCTAGTGTTGTGTGTGTGCATTTATTGATGGTGCAAATTCGTTACGGTAACTGTCAAATTTAAAGCACGAGTATTAGGCAAAATATGATTGGAAAAGATCACACTGATACAATCGTCTAGAATGTGTCTTTACCAACGATATTGGGTGGTGGGCAGAATTTCAGACTTGCCATATCGTAGTCCAAGAAAGAACGAAGAAGAAAAAGGGAACAACAACAATTTGAGTGATAAAGTTAATATGTTTCTTCCTATTCCAGTTTTCATGATGTTCAACTTTAAATTATGTTAAATGTATGGAACGCTCCTTTAAGCCCAAATTGTTCATAACCTCGACTTCTCAGTAAAGACCTTAATGTAAACGTTAATCCATTGTTTTATAATTATTGTTCAACCAAAACGTGTTCTTTTAAAATCATGTAAACTTTAGCAACACACCCTTGGATGACACTTCAACACCATTTTGTCCATTTATAAAATCTGTAACGCCTTGTAAAGCTATTTGATGCCATAACAGTTGTACGGTTTCCTATTCAGTTTTTTGTTGCATCAGAGTTAACTGATTTTGATACGATTTGGAGATTTCAGTAATCGAAATACTGTAGCCGTATGTGTTGAAAATTGTCAGAATTGACGCAAGAATTTGCTTTAAGAGATCTTACTTGCCACTTGATGAAATCACAGATACTAGGTTGCGGTAATTCCCCCACTTATTACAGACGTGCAGTCAATTTCGTAGATCAAA